>NC_086455.1:560000-817500 GCF_028390025.1 Pseudophryne corroboree | reverse complement strand
TTCAGCACAACAGACAAATCCCATGGAGCCACAGGAGGGACATAGGGAGGCTGAATTCGAATAACGCCCTGAATGAACATCAGGTATAGAGGCAATTTTTCTCTGAAACCAAACCGACAAGGCAGATATATGAACCTTGAGGGAGGCCAGACGAAGAGCTAAGTCCAGGCCTCTTTGCAGAAAAGCCAGTATTCTGGAAGTTTTGAATCCATGGACATTATAATTCTTTGCAGCACACCAGGTGAAGTAAGAATTCCAAACCACGTAATAAATCCGGGCAGAGGCCGGTTTGTGGGCTTTCAACATCATTTGAATGACTGCCTCAGAAAATCCTTTGGCTCTCAGGAGTGATGCTTCAAAAGCCACACCGTCAAAGCCAGTCTGGTCAGGTCTAGGTAGAGACTAGGGCCCTGTATGAGGAGGTTTGGTTGTTGAGGAAGTAGAAGGGGATGCCCCATAGATAGACCCTGCAGGTCTGAGACCCAATGCCGTCTGGGCCATGCTGGAGCGATTAGAAGTAGTATTCCTCCTTCCTGTTTGAATTTCCATAGAACCCTGGGCAAAAGCGACACTGGAGGGAACACGTAGGGCAGCTGAAAGTTCCATGGAATTGCCAGTGCATCCACAAATGCTGCTTGAGGATCTCTTGTCCTTGATCCGAAGACCGTAACCTTGTGATTGTGTCGAGACGCCATGAGGTCTACGTCCGGTAGACCCCACCTGTCCACTAGGAGTTAAAAGACTTCTGGATGAAGACTCCACTCTCCGGCATCTATGTCCTGGCAACTGAGGTAGTCTGCTCCCCAGTTCAGGACACCCGGAATGAACACTGCCGATATACTTGGCAGATGGCGTTCTTCCCAACAAAGGATTTTTGACACTTTCTTCATAGCCATGCGGCTTCGAGTGCCACTGATGGTTTATGTACGCCACTGTTGTGGCGTTGTCTGACCGGTCTGTTCCGTATCAGAGGCAGGGCAAGTAATAATGCATTGAACACCACCCTCAGCTCTAGGATGTTTATCGGGAGGAGTGATTCTTCCTTGGTCCAGCGACCTTGTAGAGTGTTGCTCCAACACCGCTCCCCCCATCCCCTCAGACTGGCATCCATCATCAGGAGGACCCAGTTAGGGATCCAGAAGGGATGGACCCTGCTCAATTGCTGGTCCTGGAGCCACCAGGTCAGCGCCAAACAAACCTCCGGAGTCAACAAGATCATTTGGGATCTGATCTGAAGAGATAGGCCTTCCCACTTGGCAAGAATTAATCATTGCAGAGGGCGGGAATGAAATTGAGCGTACGCCACCATGTTGAATGTCGACATCATCAGGCCAAGTACTTGCATCTCTGAGTGAATCGACACTCTGGGGTGACGGACGAAGTGTCTTATCCTGTCCTGGATTTTCAGGACCTTGTCTGGAGGCAGGAACAGTCTCCGACTGTGTGTGTCCGACGCCTCTAGGTGCACCATGCTCTGAGCTGGGATCAGCAAGGACTTCTTCCAATTGATCAGCCATCCGTGGGCTTGTAAGCAACTCACCGTCAATTGTAGATGACCGAGGAGGACATCGTGGAAACTCGCCAGAATCAGCAGGTCGTCCAAGTACGGCAGGATTCTGATTCACTGGTGATGGAGGTGCGCCGTCATCACGGCCATAACCTTGGTGAAGATCCGAGGAGCCATGGCCAATCCGAATGGCAGAGCCTGGAATTGGTAGTGACTGTCGCCAATAGCAAACTGCAGGAACTGCTGATGCGATATGGCAATAAGAATATGCAGATAAACATCCTGTATATCCAGGGATACCATGTAATCTCCGGTTCCATCGCCAGCATAATACAGCGCAATGTTTCCATACAAAACTTGGTGACCCTCACAAACTTGTTCAGTGACTTGAGGTTGAGTATAGGCCGAAAAGACCCATTGGGTTTCTGCACTAAAAACAGGGTTGAATAATAGCCTCTGCCACGCTGGGACTATGGTACCGGCACAACCACTCCTGTACTCAGGAGGGAACCTACCACCGTTTGTAGAGCCTGCGCCTTCAACGGCTCCAAAGGGAGTACCGTAGTGCAGAACTGGTGAGGGGGACATCTCTTGAAGGAGACAGCGTACCCGTGAGAGACAACTTCCAGTACCCAAGCGTCTGAAGTGGTATTTAACCAGACCTGGGCGAACTTTAGAAGTCATCCTCCCACCCTGGGATCCCCCAGGGGGAGGCCTGCCCAGTCATGCAGCAGGCTTATCTTGTTTTGAAGTAGGCTGATGGGCTGCCCAGGCCTGCTTCATCTTGGGCTTGTTGATCTTGGGAGCATGAGATTAATTTTGGGTAAGTCTGACCCTTGGCTTTCCCTTGAGGTCGAAAGGAACGAAAAGTGGTAGTCTTTGCCTCTGTGTAGAAGGATTAGTAGGAGGAAGAAGAGCAGTCTTAGCAGCTGCTAATTCAGACACAATTTTATTCAGGTCCTCTCCAAATAAAATGTCCCCAGTGAAGGTGAGTACCTCCAAGGTCTTCTTGGAGTCCAAATCCACTTTCCACGACCTTTACCACAGAATGCGGCGAGCCAGGACAGACGTGGATGACGCTTTGGCTGCCAGTACCCCCGCCTCAGAGGACGCCTCCTGAATGTAATAGGCGGTGGTGCATATGTGAGACAGGAATTGTCTGGCCGTGTCAGAAATATCCTCGGGCAGCTCATCCTCTAACGCCTGAACCCACGCCTCAATACCCTTTTTGCAGCCCAAGAGGCCGCTATGGTGGGCCTATGAATGGCCCCTGCGAGGGAATATATAGACTTTAGGCATCCCTCCACTCGCTTATCAGTCGGTTCCTTCAGGGAGGTGACAGTGGTGACAGGCAGAGTAGACGACAACACGAGACGGGTGACATGAGAACCCACCAGTGGTGGAGTCTCCCATTTGTTACACAACTCTGCAGGGAGAGGATAGCGAGCCAAAGCCCGTTTAGGGAGCGGGAATTTCTTACCTGGGGTGACCAGGGTTCCCTCCTGATGTCCACAAGATGATCAGAATGGGGTAATTCATTTTTAACCACCTTCTGTTGCATAAACATATCAGTTCTCTTAGCCACTGTAGTGGAATCCTCATCCTCAGTGAGTTGTAGGATCTGCTTAATAGCATCCACCAGACCAGGGACATCAACCTGTGAGGGAGAATCCTCGTCAGTAACACATGATTCAGAGTCTGACAGGACAGTATGCTCCCCCTCCTCATCAGATGAAACACCAGAGAGGTTAGTGGATTGTGAGGAGGAAGCAGACGCTTGGAGGACCCAGAGACACGGGAGTGACCTGGGGTAGATTTCTGTCTAACCAAAGACTGATGTAACTGCTGCAGCTGGGTAGACAAATTTTCCGCCCAAGGCGGATTTACTATAGGGACAACTTGTGGCAGCAGTGACACCGGAGGTCCCATAGGGAGGGCTAAACGGTCCACCAGAGTCCCCAGGAGGGTGGTGAACATAGCCCAGGGTGGCTCCATTGTAGTTACAGGAGCTGCAGGCTGACCGGGAGGTGTATGACATTTAGTACACAGACCATTACACAATACAACCCCTCAGGTAAACCTCTGGAGCATGCCTTGCAACTGACAGGAGCCTCCAGAGGTTTACTGCCCTTATTGTGAGACATTGTAACAAAGCAACAACCGGGCTAATTAGTACCATGAAGCCAGACAGAATACACAATCTGCGGACAAAGTACACAACCAGCATTAGAATACACACACTTGTGAACTAAATCCCGGTGTACATGACTAAGACACAGTAAAATATCCATACAGTGATAAGTACTGTGTACACTATATTAGAGGACACTGACGCACCTAGTCCCCTCGGGTATAGACTATAGTGATAGTTACCTTAGATGAGATACACATGAGTGTGAAACCATACAGCAGGTACAGGCACACACAGACAATGAGATTATTATAAGCACAATAAAACTGCACTGGTATATATACATACATACATACATACATACACACACACACACACATACATACATACACACACACACACACACACATACATACAGCGCGGTCCTAGACTGGAGGTGTATATCAGAATACTCGTACAATATATCCTGTAATAGGTACACTCTTTCTTAACGCTGTCTGTATAGAGACATATAGAATAATCAAGTGTCTGTAAAGTGTCAGCACTGTATACAGGCGGCTTTACAGGGGAGACCTTGCCCTGCAGTCCCGGAGACCAGCCGCAGCTATGCTCAGAAGATGGCGCCCAGCGTCTCAGGCTGAGAGTGAGGGAGAGTGCGAGGCAGCTCCAGGGTGGAAAATCTGTGAGGATATGGCGCCTTGGGCCTGGTGAGGGGCTACAGGTCAAGCGCCGGCTCCCCTATGCTGAGCCTCACCGCCGGTACTACGGAGCCTTACCAATAGGGGCGTTAGTACACCCAACCTGTAATCCTATGCCCTGGTGGATATAGTGGGGTCCATGCTCGGTGACAGTGTACACGCCAGTGCCGCAGTCCATCTTCCTAGACTGCGATCAGGGACGCGATTTAATAGTGGGTCCCACTTGGGGGACACTCTTACCTCCTCCCTTCGTAGCAGCCACGCGAATCAGGAGAGCGTCTCCGCCCCAAGTACCCAGGAACTGAACCGCGGGCGTATGCAGCGTCGCTGGTGAGGTGATGGAGCCGCAGCACAGTATGTCACACTGACATAAGAAGTGCTGCAGCCCTTGAAGTCTTCTAAAAAGCTTTTTCAGGGCTGCCTAGTGCAGCCCCCCTGTTATGTGACCTGCTTCATGCAGGCTCCAACTCTAAAACTGAGCTCCCAGTGCCTGGAGGCGGGGTTATAGGTGCCCCAATGCATCCTGGGACAGTCTAAAGCTTTGCCTGATGGTGCCTCTGGATCAAGATCCCACTCTACACCCCAATGTTTTGTCTGTGGAACCCAGTGTACCTCGCAGAAAGAGTTAACCATGGTAAGTCTACCACAGTGTACCCCGCTGCAGAAATTTATATATATATTTATTATTATTATTATCCTTTATTTATATGGCGCCACAAGGGTTCCGCAGCGCCCAATTACAGAGTACATATGCACATAATCAAAACAGGAAAACAGTGACTCACAGTTGAAGACAATATAGGACAAGTACAGGGTACTAAGCATAACTACACCAGTAAGTGACAGAGAAGTTCCAGGTGGCCAAAAAACTGCTGGATTTGGGCAGTTGAGGATTATTAAAGTAAGAAAAGGATAAGCACATGAGGGAAGAGGGCCCTGCTCGTGAGAGCTTACACACACACACACATATTATATATACATACATACATACATACATACATACATACACACACAGCAGCATACAGTGTAGCCATACACCCTTAACTTATACACACACACACACACACACACACACATTGCAGCATACAGTGAGTGTACAACCATACACACACACACACATATACTTATAAGCACATATAATAATTTACATACACATATACAATGCAGCATACACAGTGTACACACACACACAGTGCACCGCCTAGCAGCGACACTCACCGAGAAGCCGGCCCATGATGGACAGGAGTGCTTGATCTTCATATTTGGTGTAATGGAGGCGGTGACCAGACTGAAAGTGACAATCAGGACCCCCAGTATCACCTGCGCGAAGCCCAAAGCCAGCAGCACATGTGACCACGCTCGGTGCAGTCTCAGCTGCGACAGGCTGCGGGATGTGCGACCGGTGAGAGAAAAGCTGGAATCCGTAGGGGAGGGCATAGCTGAGTCCCGGAACAGAATTCCTATGACGGTACTCATCAGGAGGAGACCCCCGGTCTAGCATCACAGGGAAGAAAGGGGGGGGGGGGGGGGAACACACTTGCCAGAGACCTTGCAGAGTCAGTTTGTGTCAGTATCCATCTTACGTCTGCAGCATGGAGCCCCCAGAGGACGATGAGAAGAACGTTTAACCCCTAACGCTGCATTCTGTACGACCAGCTCACTTCAGAGAATGACCATTAAAGATTCAGGGGATTCCACTTAGAGTGTTTGGATCCACGCTCACCAATCTATCGCCCATTGGATGATTCCAGTACAGCAATTACTGGACATAAAGGGTTGTGTGACCTCCTGAAGGAAAGACAGCAGAAGACACCGGTGCCGGAGATTCCAGGCTCTGGCCATGGGCAGGTGGTAGAGAGAGAGATCTTCTCACCAATACACATCATTAGACATGGCTACAACTTAAATAATAGGAGACCCAAAAGGACCCATGTTCATATTGTCATATATGGCGACTAGAGCTGTCCAAGGACAGTCATTGCTCATCTTTTGAAGCCTTCTGTGAAACATAACCTCCTTAGGAATGGCTGGCTCACACCACGGATGACATGCTGCAGAATGGAGGGCATCCCAGACCTTTGGTACTCAACTCCTGACCAGCCCATAGCCAGGAGCCTGCACTGCTGTATGGCAGAGGAGACCTGCAGGGACAGACAGCAGGCGTTAGACAGTAGTTACACAATGAGTTCTGGATGATGGCTATATGACAGGTCTACAGCTTCCTTGTGGTGTCCTGGACACTGGGCAGATGACAATGATGGGGATGCAGTGCAAAGAGTGAGGTAGTGCCAGGCTGTGGCAAACTACAAAGAACGTCTGAATGGTTAGGAGTGCTAGATAATAATGCAAGATGGGAGAGGGGGCATGAGGAACTCCACACGATGATATGAGGGTAAGGTTTGTTTGGTGACTGAGTTGTATGGAACATTAGAGGGCAAATAAATGAGAATATCTGGATAATGATAGGAGGAAAAGGTAGAGGTGCTAAGATCTGGATAATGATTAGAAATACATTTCGGGTGATAGCTAGGTGAGGAGATCTGGATAATTATTAGAGGTAAGGGTTGGGTGATGGTTAGGTGAGGAAGAGATCTGGATAATGATTAGAAGTAAGGTTTGGGAGATGGAGATCTGGACATTGATTAGAGGGAAGGTTTTGGTGATAGTTGAGTGATGAGATCAGGATAATGATCAGAGGTAAGGATTGGGTGATGGTTAGGTGTGGACAAGATTTGGATTATTATCAGAGGTAAGGTTTGAGTGATGGTTGGGTGTTGGGGATCTGCCC
This sequence comes from Pseudophryne corroboree, assembly GCF_028390025.1. Lineage (NCBI taxonomy): Eukaryota > Metazoa > Chordata > Amphibia > Anura > Myobatrachidae > Pseudophryne > Pseudophryne corroboree. Next base: position 810,376 of record NC_086455.1, on the reverse strand, counting down.
ATTGATTAGAGGCAAGGTTTGGTTGACAGCTGAGTGGTGAGTTCTGGATAATGATCAGATGGAAGGTTTGGGTGATGGTTGAGCAATGAGATCTGGGTAATGGTCAGAGGGTAAGATTTGGGTGATGGTTCAGTGATGAGATCTGGATAATGACCAGAGGAAAGGTTTGGGTGATGGTTGAGTGATGAGATCTGGATTATGACTAGAAGTAAGGTTTGGGTGATGCTTGAGTGATGAAATTTGGATAATGATCAGATGGTAAGGTTTGGGTGAAGGCTTGTGATGTGGTGTGGAGACAGTGATTAGAGAATATGATTAAATGACATGTCTCTACCGTTAATGGATAGGTGGCAAACTTTACCCTGTGCTTGGACAGGGAGAGGCTCAGGATGGTGGAAACTATTGGTGAAATGTTAACATAGAAATACTGACCTTTTCACTTTACTACAGTTTCTCCTGGAACCCAAACTACGTGTCACAATTCACCAGCATGTTATTCTCTCTGGATGTACAGTACCAGATATCAATGTGCTCAACAGACCACTGGATATGTTCAAGATATTCAAGTCAGGGGGTCAATTCTGAGACGTAATATACCAGACTGGCTTTCTTCAGGTGTATAGTTCCTGCAGGTGGAGAGACAGCACCAGGCCGGCTATCTTCAGGTGTATAGTTCCTGCAGGTGGAGAGACAACACCAGGCCGGCTATCTTCAGGTGTATAGTTCCTGCAGGTGGAGAGACAGCACCAGGCCAGCTATCTTCAGGTGCATAGTTCCTTCAGGTAGAGAGACAGCACCAGGCCAGCTATCTTCAGGTGTATAGTTCCTGCAGGTGGAGAGACAGCACCAGGCCGGCTATCTGCAGGTGTATAATTCCTGCGGGTGGAGAGACAGCACCAGGCCGGCTATCTGCAGGTGTATAATTCCTGCGGGTGGAGAGACAGCACCAGGCCGGCTATCTTCAGGTGTATAGTTCCTGCAGGTGGAGTGACAGCACCAGGCCGGCTATCTTCAGGTGTATAGTTCCTGCAGGTGGAGAGACAGCACCAGGCCAGCTATCTTCAGGTGTATAGTTCTGGTAGGATGACTGGTTGCTGATGATTGAGCGTCAGCTCTGCCGGTGCAGATGAGAGCGTTGTCTGTCTAGGTAAAGTGACAGCTGTCCAGTTTCAGTAGGTGGACAGGAGGGAAGCTCTGCAGATAAGGTATTGAGCTGCATAGAGCTCGGTCTTGTCCATCATCTTCTGTGCATCCTTGCAGCTGCTGCACCGACAGCCCTCCTCCCTTCCCACCACAAAGCAGGCTGGGAAATGTAGTCTGCAGGGGGGATGGGGACTTGTGATGTCCCTTAAAGGCACATTGAGTGGAAGCTGACCATTATGTATTCTCATCTCATTCATTTAGAACCCGGTACAACAAGAGTTAAATGAAAGCGGCTGCTGGACAGGATGGGAAAACCGCAGCTAATAGGAACAGTGACCCCCCCCCCCCCCCATTATAACAACCCCCTCTAACTGGGGCTTTCCTTATATTGATTCGTTAAGATACAGGATAGTAAGACAAAGGGTTAAAAATGTAACAGTAGCCCGAAACAAAACGTATCCTACTTTGAAACTTAAATCGTTGACCCAAGAGCTTGCACTCTGTGGCGATGACGGTAATGATTTGGAAGGCAGTTATTGCTCCCTCTACCATCCCCCAGGCCCGACTCCCTGCGGACAGGCTAATGGAACCCTTTTAGCTGGATCCTGCACGTCTGCTCGGGTTTCAGGCAGAAGAAAGGAAATGAACCTCAAACTCATCTATTTTTAATGCCCTGATATTCCTGAACAGCTACTGCGCCAAGTGCGTCCGGCCTCCTCCCAGAAGCCTCTGCAGTCTGGCGGCACTGCGGCGTGTGAAGGACGCTACAGCGCTTCAGACCTCACTCAGCAGCAATGACGTATTATATAGGAACAGCAATTCACAAAACTGATGTGCGGGTGCGGGGCAGCCAGGAGGGGAGGTGACCGCCCACACGAACTGATGGCTGCCCCCCAGCTGGTCAGTCTGCGATAACTGCCCCACTGATCAATCTGCCTGCGATAACTGCCCCCGTCTGCCCCACTGATCAATCTGCCTGCGATAACTGCCCCACTGATCAATCTGCCTGCGATAACTGCCCGTCTGCCTGCGATAGCTGCCCCCGTCTGCCCCACTGATCAATCTGCCTGCGATAACTTCCCCACTGATCAATCTGCCTGCGATAACTGCCCCACTGATCAATCTGCCTGCGATAACTGCCCCCGTCTGCCCCACTGATCAATCCGCCTGCAAAAACTGCCCCCGTCTGCCCCACTGATCAATCTGCCTGCGATAACTGCCCCACTGATCAATCTGCCTGCGATAACTGCCCCCGTCTGCCCCACTGATCAATCCGCCTGCAAAAACTGCCCCCGTCTGCCCCACTGATCAATCTGCCTGCGATAACTGCCCCACTGATCAATCTGCCTGCGATAACTGCCCCCGTCTGCCCCACTGATCAATCCGCCTGCAAAAACTGCCCCCGTCTGCCCCACTGATCAATCTGCCTGCGATAACTGCCCCACTGATCAATCTGCCTGCGATAACTGCCCCCGTCTGCCCCACTGATCAATCCGCCTGCAATAACTGCCCCCGTTTGCCCCACCGATCAATCCGCCTGCAATAACTGCCCGTCTGCCCCACTGATCAATCCGCCTGCAATAACTGCCCCCGTTTGCCCCACCGATCAATCCGCCTGCAATAACTGCCCGTCTGCCCCACTGATCAATCCGCCTGCAATAACTGCCCCCGTCTGCCTCACCGATCAATCTGCCGGCGATATAAACAGGAAAAATCACACAAATGCGCTGCCTAGGTATAAATGCAGCTCACCATTAACACAGGAATCTTCACAACAATTCCAGAAAACAGAGCATACAATGACATAGGTTATAGGGGGGCGCAAAACCATATAAACACCTTACATAAGCGTCCTTATGAGGACCTGAGAACACAGAGCCCGCTAAGCTGGGAGATAACTCCTTTCAAGCCTCAGAAGGACACTTATGTAAGGTGTTATATGGTTTTGCGCCCACCTATAACCTATTTCATTGTACAATCTGCCTGCGATAACTGCCCCCCTCTGCCTCATTGATCGATCCGCCTGCAATAACTGCCCCCGTCTGCCTCGCTGATTGATCTGCCTGCAATAACTGCCCCAATGATCAATCCACCTGCAATAACTGCCCCCGTCTGCAATAACTGCCCCACTGATCAATCCACTTGTAATAACTGCCCCTGTCTGGCCAACTGATCAATCCGTCTACAATAACTGCCCCCATCTGCCTCACTGATCAATCCGCCTGCAATAACTGCCCCCGGCTGACCCACCGATCAATCCGCCTGCAGTAACTGCCCCCCGGCTGTCCCACTGATCAAACTGACTGCAATAACTGCCCCCGTCTGCCTCACTGATCAATCCGTCTACAATAACTGCCCCCGTCTGCAATAACTGCCCCACTGATCAATCCGCCTGTAATAACTGCCCCTGTCTGCCCAACTGATCAATCCGTCTACAATAACTGCCCCCGTCTGCAATAACTGCCCCACTGATCAATCCGCCTGTAATAACTGCCCCCCGTCTGCCCAACTGATCAATCCGTCTACAATAACTGCCCCCGGCTGACCCACTGATCAATCCGTCTACAATAACTGCCCCCGTCTGCAATAACTGCCCCACTGATCAATCCGCCTGTAATAACTGCCCCGTCTGCCCAACTGATCAATCCGTCTACAATAACTGCCCCCGGCTGACCCACCAATCAATCTGCCTGCAATAACTGCCCCCGGCTGACCCACCGATCAATCTGATTGCAGTAATTGCCCCTGGCTGCCCCAACAATCAATCCACCAGCGATAATGTTCCCTGGCTGCCCCGCTGATGGATCCACCTCCGATGACTTTCGCTGCCCAGAACATGGTCTCCGGCTTGGCCGGTGTAACTGAATGACTGACAGCGTAGAATACGCGGGGAAAGCTGCGCACATTGTGTTACAGGAGAAGCCGGCCGTTGTCTGATCAGGCGCAGGGATCTCCGAACACTGATCCCAGGTCACATCACTGCAAAGGAATGGTCAAAAAGGTATGGAGCAAAGAGGCACGAGGCACCGTTCAATGCAGTTGCAGCCCCCAAGAACGTGTGCAAAGACTCTCCAGACTCTGGGGAGGGAGAAGTGGTCGGAGACGCTGGGCAGCGCACACGGGCATAGGGGGCTCAGGACAGAGCAGAACGCACCAGGCTGAGCTCTCCTGCAATAGTAAGGGGCAGCACGGATGGTGTAGTGGTTAGCATTACTGCCTCACAGCACTCAAGTCATGGGTTCTATTCCCACCATGGCCATAACCGTGTGGAGTTTGTATGTTCCACCCCGTACTTGCGTGGGTTTCCTCCGGGTATTCCGGTTTCCTCCCACAATCCAAAAATATACTGGTAGGTTAATTGGCTCCCAACAAAATTAACCCTAGTGTGTATGTATGTGCGTGTACATGTGATAGGGAATATAGAGTGTAAGCTCCACTGGGGCAGGGACTGATGTGAATGGGCAAATAGTCGCAGCACGGGAGCCGGAACTCACTGGGGGGGAATCTCTGCAGTCAGCATGGGGGTATAATATGTGCGTCACCCCTGCTCATCTCACAACCTAAATGTTATTCTCAGCTTAGGAGACTGAACGCTGCCTGAGCGCCAGAGATCACACAGCGAGAGACAGAACGCTGCCTGAGCGCCAGAGATCACACAGCGAGAGACGGAACGCTGCCTGAGCGCCAGAGATCACACAGCGAGAGACAGAACGCTGCCTGAGCGCCAGAGATCACACAGCGAGAGACGGAACGCCGCCTGAGCTCCAGAGATCACACAGCGAGAGACAGAACGCTGCCTGAGCGCCAGAGATCACACAGCGAGAGACGGAACGCTGCCTGAGCGCCAGAGATCACACAGCGAGAGACGGAACGCTGCCTGAGCTCCAGAGATGGATGCAATAATCACACAGCGAGAGACTGAACGCTGCCTAAGCGCCAGAGATCACACAGCGAGAGACTGAACGCTGCCTGAGCTCCAGAGATCACACAGCGAGAGACAGAACGCCGCCTGAGCTCCAGAGATCACACAGCGAGAGACGGAATGCTGCCTGAGCTCCAGAGATCACACAGCGAGAGACTGAACGCTGCCTGAACTCCAGAGATCCCACAGCGAGAGACGGAATGCTGCCTGAACTCCAGAGATCCCACAGCGAGAGACGGAATGCTGCCTGAGCTCCAGAGATCACACAGCGAGAGACTGAACGCTGCCTGAGCTCCAGAGATCCCACAGCGAGAGACGGAATGCTGCCTGAACTCCAGAGATCCCACAGCGAGAGACGGAATGCTGCCTGAGCTCCAGAGATCACACAGCGAGAGACTGAACGCTGCCTGAGCTCCAGAGATCCCACAGCGAGAGACTGAACGCCGCCTGAGCTCCAGAGATCCCACAGCGAGAGACGGAACGCCGCCTGAGCTCCAGAGATCACACAGCGAGAGACTGAACGCTGCCTGAGCTCCAGAGATCCCACAGCGAGAGACTGAACGCCGCCTGAGCTCCAGAGATCCCACAGCGAGAGACGGAACGCCGCCTGAGCTCCAGAGATCACACAGCGAGAGACTGAACGCTGCCTGAGCTCCAGAGATCCCACAGCGAGAGACGGAACGCCGCCTGAGCTCCAGAGATCCCACAGCGAGAGACAGAACGCTGCCTAAGCGCCAGAGATCACACAGCGAGAGACAGAACGCTGCCTGAGCTCCAGAGATCACACAGCGAGAGACGGAACGCTGCCTGAGCTCCAGAGATCACACAGCGAGAGACAGAACGCTGCCTAAGCGCCAGAGATCACACAGCGAGAGACAGAACGCTGCCTAAGCGCCAGAGATCACACAGCGAGAGACGGAATGCCGCCTGAGCTCCAGAGATCACACAGCGAGAGACAGAACGCTGCCTGAGCTCCAGAGATGGATGCAATAATCACACAGCGAGACAGAACGCTGCCTAAGCGCCAGAGATCACACAGCGAGAGACAGAACGCTGCCTGAGCTCCAGAGATCACACAGCGAGAGACGGAACGCTGCCTGAGCTCCAGAGATCACACAGCGAGAGACGGAACGCTGCCTGAGCTCCAGAGATGGATGCAATAATCACACAGCGAGAGACAGAACGCTGCCTGAGCTCCAGAGATGGATGCAATTGTCAAAGTCAGAAAAATATCCCCATGCACGTTGCCATATTTGCACCGCACACTGGTCCGTGCTGCGCATGCGTACGCTCTCCCGTGAAGGCGCATACCCGCAATAGCGTGCACTCGCAGGCGCGGTATGCGTATTTACGGTAGAGTTTATGTAGTCGTAGCGTGCGACTCATTCGTTACATATTTTCACAATTAATGTAGTTTATAGATCATGATCCCTTTGATAGATTCTGAAAGTTTGGTTAATATAGAAGGTCCCTGTTTAAAGTAATCCCTCTTTGTATTGTACGAAGGGTCTAACAGGAATCATACAGCAGTGTTTGGTACCCATCGGAAGAGTATTTAATTAGCAATATTCCGGTGTTGGTTTGGAGCGTATTAATCGCTCGTGCGAATAGTTATGGACATAAGAAGTTTATGTCCATTTCTATTATTTACTCATACTCAGGTATGCGGCGGGAAACCTAGTTCCCCACCCACCTGAGCTGTTTGAAATCGTCACAGCCCACCTGTATGAATCAACCTATGACCTTTTGTTATGATGCAGGGCCGAATTCCGACGTCCAATGGACAATGGGATTGTAGGGACTATGAGATTGCATTGTGTGTGGGGCATAAATAGGCAGGCCGACCACATCCAGCTCTCACTCTTCAACGGTTCTCATTGCTGAAAATCGGGTGCTGGATGTCCAGGCGCATGCGATCGTTTACCCTTGTGCGTAAGTTTCTCTCCGTAATCATTGTCTTTCTGTGAGCCAATTTCTCTCATCTCTCTCCGTCTCTCTCTCTCCTTCCCTTCTCTTTCTCTCGTATCTCCCCTAGACTAGTATTGTATTGTATTAGATAGTATTGTATTTTGGTTAGGAAGTCTCTGTTATATTGTAGTGTATCATTTGTACTGTTATCCCCTTTTACAAGTATATTAGATATAATACAGTTGATAGGCTTTGGACCCTAAACCAGTATCTGTGTATTTCCTATAGTGTTAAGTGTTCACTTGAGCGTCGGTGACGCTCAAGCAGCTTTGTAGTTAGTCAGGTTACACAAGGTTGCACTTACACCCTGTACTCACATTAAGGTATTCTGTGTATTTCATTGGTATAAGGTTTAGACATAAAGGTATAGCGTTGTGAGCGTCTGCGCCGCTGGTGATCTCCTCGTGGTCTCGAGCGTCCGCTACGCCATAGCGAATCATTACTCTAGTCATAGCCAATAACGTGTCCTGTGATCACTGGGCCGTGAGCGAACGTGACGCTTGAGCGTCTCGCCTACGGCTGAGCGATCGTTACGCAACTAGCGTACCATTACGGTACTTCTTAAGTAAACAGCGTACAGTGTTCTTAGACTTCATAAAGGGTTGTTTATACGACAAGGGAATTTAGCATTGTCAATTGGGGACTCGTCCTATCCTTCTCATATCTGCACTAGGTAGATCAGCAGACATTATCCCCCCAGCAAAGGGTGGGAGGTTGTCTCGCAGTGCTGACGGGATAAGCGTCTGCCTCGCTTAGATAAAGAGTGCTGAAGGAATCCGGGAACCGGAAGTAAGAACAAAACGCTTGTGTCTTTTAAAACTGTTTTATTTCTCTTCTGTCTTGCGTATACACGCACGCACACATATATCTGCATTTCTTTTTCAAATTTCGTATATCACTATTCCTGTTTGCCAAGTTTTTTATAGTTGATAGAAAGTGCTAAAAGAGATTTGCTGTTATTTCATAGTAGAGGTAATAGTTAAAGTATAGACCAACACACGGCTTGTCTGGGAGATAAGACAGTCAGTGTGGTGTGCGGTAGATGATCAGGGATCACCTACATTGATAAAGGTAGAAATTGTGTTACGGTGGATCTTTGTTTTGCGTACACGTGTCCCTAACAAAAGACTTGCGTACGCAATCCAAACGGCAGACGCACGCAGCGTACATTACGCAACGTAGCGTCTGGTTACGCAACGTAGCTCAAGTCACGAAAAGTTGAATTAGCGCAAAGCGATAATTAGCGCAAAGGCGATAAGTAACGCACAGCGGTAAATAACGCGACGCGGTAAATAACGCAAATCTATTTTTGGAAAAATCTGAAATTTAGTTTAACAGATCCTGCTCCTAATTGGTAACACAGTTGGACTGAAGACAATTTCTGCGCAGAAATAGATATAGAAACAAAGTGTACATGTGTTGAGTGAGTGTGTTTTTATCACATAAGTTTATATAACTTAGAGGTTGAACCAAAAGGAAAGTCGGGTACTCGTCAAGGGACACACGTGTAAGTGACATATACGGTGGCTAGGGAGGCATCCTTGGTTAAATAATATTTGAGCATTAGAGTATAGCGGACCATAAGGTAACAGACCAGGAGGTCATAAGGTAACAGACCAGGAGGTCATAAGGTAACAGACCAGGAGGTCATTAACAGACGGTAACAGACCAGGAGGTCATAAGGTAACAGGTAAAATAGACAAATAGGTCCGCTATAAAGGTACAAGAGGCACAACGCCTGGGGTGTTGGTGCAGAACCCATATAGGCCATAAGCTCTTGCTGAAGGAATCGCGGCCGGAAACATCGATTCCATTGATCTTTCAGTACATGACAAGTAGTGCTTATGTACTGAACGATTGGACCGCACGTAATTGTGTGCAGTAGTTAGTAATCTGACCTAATACCATTAGAGTAAAGTGGTCACAAACGCTATCTGTACATTCTGACGTGATTTGTGTAATTTTTTATTTTTAAAGGGAAGTTCGCTGGTCACTCAGGAACTATCTAACAACCCCAACTTTACTGGAAAGAGTAAGTGTCCTTCGGGTAACCCTCATATGTTCCAGTAAACAGAAGGTTCACAGGGGCCCTGGGTTGGGTACAGCAGCTCTGGTTACAGTTATTGCAGTACTGGCCAACGTGGGCGAGAAGTAAGTGGGGTACTTGGTAAACCGCCACCGCCGGCCTGCCCAGGACATCTTGGTTTGTTTGTAAGGGTTCGCTGAAAACCTTGAGATAAAGATCCAAGGAGGAATAAGCAACACCTGCAGAATTATGGGGGCCAGTTGTTCAGGTAGGGGGCGATCAACCTCGGTTCGGGTTGATTCAGAGAACCGACCCGTTGGGTCGGCAAGGTACATCATGTGTGAAAAATACGGAAGTCACACAGAATCTTTATGTGATGAATGGGAGAGAATGACTGTACAAGACAGGGACAAATTCCCAAGAATAGGTAGCTTCAGTCCAGACGTGTTACAAAATTTAAGGAGGAGGATATGTCTCATTGAACCAACAAAGAGACGAAGTAAACATTATGATTATGTGCAGTTAGGGCAACAGGAAGGTGAATTACAAAGAGAGTCAATTGACTTTTCTGAATCTTATCTTGAGAGGAGAGACATGGCATCGGGGAGGATTATGGTTGCGGAGAAAAGCACAAGGTTGAACAATAAAAACGCTCTTAGCAACTGTAGTATAGATTATAAGAATAAGTGTAATAACTGTAACAATGATTATTGTAATACTGTTGAATGTACAACTATTAACCTATGCAAGTTGCACCCCATGTCAAACTTCCCTCAGGAATACAAACAAGAAAGCGAGCCCAGAACGATGTCAGCACCTCTTCCAGCAACCATCACAAAAGCCATCCAGGTGGACGCGACCAAATTGGTAAAGGCAATAATCAAACCCCCTAACGGAGGGTCAGGTGAGGTCGTGTCCACAGGTACGTACAATGTTTTATATCACGCACAAACAGATGTACCCCAAAATATAAGACCAACACAAGATGATGTAACTGAGCTCGATCTGGCCAGGGTGATCTCAGTCCCCAATGGGAAGACTGACGATCAGGGAATCATTCCCGTCAAGGACAGTGCAATGCGCTGTCTCTGGTCCCGGACCGAATTGAGATCAATTGTGTCTGAATTTCCTGATCCTAGGAAAAATCTAGTCAAATGTCAAAAGTTTATTAAAGAACTAGGAAACGCCACAGAACCCACCAACAAAGAATGGCGGACAGTGCTGAGGGCATGTTTGCCCTCCAGTGTTGACCCTGAAAAGTTCATTGCGGATTGTAAATTAAACACGGAGGTACCTTGTATGGAAGAACACAATCAGGAATGTATTAGGCAGATTAACCGACAGTTAGGAATATATTTCCCAGCTGCTGTCAAGTGGAATGACATTCTCTCCATAAGGCAAAACGAAAGGGAAAATGTTTCTAATTATTTCAATCGAGCACTGCAAATAATGGCTAGAAACACTGGGATCGCAGACATCAAGACAAATGCACAACATAAAGGAATAGCGGTTAAGGTATTAATGAATGGTTTAAAAGATGAATTAAAAACAAGGGTACAGACCACCAACCCAAACTGGAGAGATATCTCGGTGACCGCACTAAGAGAGGCCGTCATCAATCATGATCAGAATATCACCAGATACAGAGAGTCACAAAGAGATGAGTTAATGGCAGCAAATATACAGGCCCAAAACACAAGACCACCCCAACAAAAGCCCCACACCCCTGTGAGAAATCCAGATATGGAAGTCTGTTACAATTGTCATAAAAAGGGACACTTTGCAAGAGATTGTAGATCAAGAGAAAGACAACACCATAATCACAAAACCCAAGGAATCAGGGAAGTACAGGGGAAACGATTGATGATGATGAGCATCCGAGCGTTTGAGGAGGCATCAAATCAACCAAAACCTCAGGTCATTGACACGTGGAGGAAGCCCAGGATTTGTTATCATTGTAGGAGAGAAGGGCATTATGCTAGCAACTGTAATAACCCACATAAAGTTAGACCCCCTAGACCAAGAAATGAGCAAAATTACAATACACACCATTATAATCAGGGATCACATAGGCAGGAAAGGTGATTATTAGGAATAGAGGCAAGCCTGAGGTAACGGTTAATGAAGTGGGAGGTCATTCACTGAAGACACAGGAATGACCAGGTGAAAAGTTGTAAATGTATTTGTGAAAAAAAATGTTTTTTTTTTCTCTCTCTCTCTATCCCCATCTCTGACTAGTATTGGTAAGAATTCACACATTGCATATCCACTTGGTCCTTGCAGAAGTCTACCAAACCCCAGCATGACCTCCGCCACAATGTATTTCTGGCCAGATACAGACAGTGGAGTAATGCAGGTGCTGGTGGGAAGGGACTGCTCAAGGAGACCATTAGACACATAGATATGACAGCCTAATAAGTCTGACAATGATTTTCTAATGCTAACAATGTTTTCTTAATGTTGACAATGTTTAAAAATGCTTTGTTTCTCTTTCCTTATTAATGGTTATTGTCGAGTTATGTAATGTATATATGCACATGAATTGTTCTCTACCTCTTTTGTTTTTTTTGTTATCTCTCTCTTCCCACTCATGTTTCCATGGTTTAAAAATGGTATGTCACCCCTCAGTTGGACCAATGGTAATGCCAGATTTTTGCTCCTTACAGAAAGATCGTCGGTTGGGAATGAACATTGCATCACCAGAATGTTCGTTTGGAAGACTGAGAGACAGCACCTTTGAGAAGACAGCAGAACAAGAAGAACAACAAGACGAGAGAACTTATTATCGTAGCAAGTTCTCTCCCCCCCCCCCCTCAAACTGTTTTCTTATACCCCCTTTACAAATTTCTTCTTTTCTCCTCCTGTAAGATGGACTTGCCCCAAGAGACTGCAATATGGATTTTCCCGTTAACCAGGATGTTGACCAGAGCAGTCTGTTTCGGTGAGAGTACCAGTGAGGTCGAGAAAGGATCCAGAAAGGTTCTAATGACTGAGACGGAGGTGTAAATTTCCAATAGCAACCCAATCACCAAGCAAAGGCGAGTACCGGGCACGATCTAACAACCATGTTATCTGTAAACATTTTCTTTGAAGGATTGTTAGCTCAAAAAGAAAATTGTATCTGTAGGCTTTGTGATAATCTGGTTGAAGATGGATGCATAAAGAAATGCCAATCCAGTTTTAATATCCATATGGACCGGCATCCATTGAGTGACTATCACTCCTTAGTGGGTAACGTGTTAAACCAAACAGATTGTTGGGTATGCTCTCAAGTACCTCAGGGTCATAGCAAATCAGGGCTAGTACCATTTCCTTTAACGTTAGGGGAGGTACTTGAGCTAAGTGGTGGGAGACCGGTGGACCGGAGGTTTAATATCTCCAGCCCTCCTAGTTTGAAGCTCCACCAATACCATGTGGATAGGTCCCTATTATGTTTTAACATCTCCAATCCCCGAAAGCCGGGAAATTGGGAAGTGTCATGGAGCAACCAAACCATGACCTTTTCGCATAGAGCAGATAGAATGCCTACAGATACAGAGCTTGTACGCCACATAGCCAGTAGAGGAAAATCTTTCCGGTATAGGTATACCTTAGGAAATAGGATTACGAGAGTTGGAGAAGTATCACCAGGATACTGTGCACATATCGTACAAACTGATACGTGCCTTAAGCAGATGGAAGAATTAGGGTCAGGAGATTTCACCTGGAAGGTTTGTAACATGGTCATGTCCTTCTCCGTCCCATATGTTCTCCCCGATGACGCATATTTCATATGCGGGAGAAAGGCGTACAAGTGGCTTGCCCCAAACTCTGAAGGATTGTGTTATATTGGAAAAGTATTGCCTGAAGTGATGACTGTTACACATGACAAAATGAAGGACATACACCGTGGTGCCCAAGCTCCTTATACTCACACTCATTACGAGCACCGAGTTAAAAGACAACTGTCAGAAAGGTTAGAGCATCCGGCCTCTGATCTTATCCATGAATCCACCGGGATTCAGGTCCTGGTAGCGTTAGATTTCACTCGCACCGCTCGAGGAGTGATGAATTATAGATACATTTCCGCACTCGCCAATTTGTTAGATAATATCACTGAAATGTATGATGACACGTTTAGATACACTGGAAGAGAACTTCAAGCTTACAAAACGGAACTAGTTCAGCATAGGATGGTTCTTAATTATCTTACAGCAGTAACAGGCGGATATTGTGTTACATTGGCAACACAGTACGGCATAAAGTGTTGCACGTATATCACAAATAGCACCGAGGATCCGGTAGAGGTCATAGACCAAAAGATGGACGATATTCTGCAATTAAAGTGGGAATTTCGTCGAAAACACAATCTCACCCTTGCTGCTGTAGGTAATGAGCTGACTGGTTGGGTGTCATGGTTGAACCCGCGAAATTGGTTCTCCGGTTTAGGAGACTGGGCTCAAGGAGTCATAATGGATGTTGGAAAGTTTCTACTATGTATCTTAGGTGTTGTTATATTTATTGGATTGATATTTAGATGCGGGCAGGCTTTAATGAGGTGCAAACAAAGTACAAAAGTGATGAGCTTGAGGAGTGAGGAAACCGTAATTAACCTGGATTTGATTTATGACCCAATGATAGAAACCAGAATGTGATGAAAATGCGATTATACGGTCCGTTTCTTTCACCTGTTTTTCTGCTTTTCTCCAAGATACAAAGACCCCCTTGGACGAGGAAGTTGACGAGACGCTATACAGACAACAGACAAACACCAAAGAAGAAGATTTGACCACTTGAGAAATGGACATTTGATGAACTTTGCCATGGATCCCCAGTTTCCCTAGTACTTTTAAACTCACGCTAGCCCAACATTTTTTTGTAAATCCGATGGCTCTGACAAAGCTATTTGCTCATGCCCAAGGAGCAATACAGCGCAAAGAAGACGACTCTCAACAGATACCGAACACAACTTCGACGACAGATGTACATTTCCCTGACATAGAATATCATTGCATTTTCCATAAGTGTTCTTTATCTTCATCTCTACAACCCTCAGGTAATGACACACATAGACGATAGGGAATACAGGCACAGATATTAGAGATGAGCGGATTCGGTTTTACTCGGTTTTACTCGGTTCTCAAAACCGAATCTTATTGGCTCACGGATGTCACGTGTTTTGGATAGCCAATAAGATTCGGTTTAGAGAACCGAGTAAAACCGAGTAAAACCGAATCCGCTCATCTCTAACAGATATCAGCAACCACATACCTCCCCCATTCATGTATCATCAACTAAAATGTGCTCCCCATTTTGTTCAAAATCCGAAAAGAGCTCGGTAAAGTTTGACAGCCCATCCACAGACCTGTACCACAGGATAAGAAGGAATTCAAATGTATACTTCGCAATACCTCGAAGCTTGATTTACAACACGTACGGCACGATGATACATGACCCCCCAAACATGGACTCATACACACATGCTTCTGCTATCACACTAGGTCATACCCTCTTCACACCTACTCCTCTCTCCTCCCTCACCCAACCATGGAAATGAATTAACCCCTGACATATATTTTTCTCCTTTTGAAATGTTTTAGAAGGTGGCAGTTATTATTGACTGCCAAAGGGTGGACTGTCAAAGTCAGAAAAATATCCCCATGCACGTTGCCATATTTGCACCGCACACTGGTCCGTGCTGCGCATGCGTACGCTCTCCCGTGAAGGCGCATACCCGCAATAGCGTGCACTCGCAGGCGCGGTATGCGTATTTACGGTAGAGTTTATGTAGTCGTAGCGTGCGACTCATTCGTTACATATTTTCACAATTAATGTAGTTTATAGATCATGATCCCTTTGATAGATTCTGAAAGTTTGGTTAATATAGAAGGTCCCTGTTTAAAGTAATCCCTCTTTGTATTGTACGAAGGGTCTAACAGGAATCATACAGCAGTGTTTGGTACCCATCGGAAGAGTATTTAATTAGCAATATTCCGGTGTTGGTTTGGAGCGTATTAATCGCTCGTGCGAATAGTTATGGACATAAGAAGTTTATGTCCATTTCTATTATTTACTCATACTCAGGTATGCGGCGGGAAACCTAGTTCCCCACCCACCTGAGCTGTTTGAAATCGTCACAGCCCACCTGTATGAATCAACCTATGACCTTTTGTTATGATGCAGGGCCGAATTCCGACGTCCAATGGACAATGGGATTGTAGGGACTATGAGATTGCATTGTGTGTGGGGCATAAATAGGCAGGCCGACCACATCCAGCTCTCACTCTTCAACGGTTCTCATTGCTGAAAATCGGGTGCTGGATGTCCAGGCGCATGCGATCGTTTACCCTGTGCGTAAGTTTCTCTCCGTAATCATTGTCTTTCTGTGAGCCAATTTCTCTCATCTCTCTCCGTCTCTCTCTCTCCTTCCCTTCTCTTTCTCTCGTATCTCCCCTAGACTAGTATTGTATTGTATTAGATAGTATTGTATTTTGGTTAGGAAGTCTCTGTTATATTGTAGTGTATCATTTGTACTGTTATCCCCTTTTACAAGTATATTAGATATAATACAGTTGATAGGCTTTGGACCCTAAACCAGTATCTGTGTATTTCCTATAGTGTTAAGTGTTCACTTGAGCGTCGGTGACGCTCAAGCAGCTTTGTAGTTAGTCAGGTTACACAAGGTTGCACTTACACCCTGTATTCACATTAAGGTATTCTGTGTATTTCATTGGTATAAGGTTTAGACATAAAGGTATAGCGTTGTGAGCGTCTGCGCCGCTGGTGATCTCCTCGTGGTCTCGAGCGTCCGCTACGCCATAGCGAATCATTACTCTAGTCATAGCCAATAACGTGTCCTGTGATCACTGGGCCGTGAGCGAACGTGACGCTTGAGCGTCTCGCCTACGGCTGAGCGATCGTTACGCAACTAGCGTACCATTACGGTACTTCTTAAGTAAACAGCGTACAGTGTTCTTAGACTTCATAAAGGGTTGTTTATACGACAAGGGAATTTAGCATTGTCACAATAATCACACAGCGAGAGACAGAACGCTGCCTGAGCTCCAGAGATGGATGCAATAATCACACAGCGAGAGACTGAACGCTGCCTGAGCTCCAGAGATCACACAGCGAGAGACAGAACACTGCCTGAGCTCCAGAGATCACACAGCGAGAGACTGAACGCTGCCTGAGCTCCAGAGATCACACAGCGAGAGACTGAACGCTGCCTGAGCTCCAGAGATCACACAGCGAGAGACGGAATGCTGCCTAAGCGCCAGAGATCACACAGCGAGAGACAGAACGCTGCCTGAGCTCCAGAGATCACACAGCGAGAGACGGAACGCCGCCTGAGCTCCAGAGATCACACAGCGAGAGACGGAATGCCGCCTGAGCTCCAGAGATCACACAGCGAGAGACGGAATGCCGCCTGAGCTCCAGAGATCACACAGCGAGAGACAGAACGCTGCCTGAGCTCCAGAGATCACACAGCGAGAGACGGAATGCCGCCTGAGCTCCAGAGATCACACAGCGAGAGACAGAACGCCGCCTGAGCTCCAGAGATCCCACAGCGAGAGACTGAACGCCGCCTAAGCTCCAGAGATCCCACAGCGAGAGACAGAACGCCGCCTGAGCTCCAGAGATCCCACAGCGAGAGACTGAACGCTGCCTAAGCTCCAGAGATCACACAGCGAGAGACAGAACGCTGCCTGAGCTCCAGAGATCACACAGCGAGAGACGGAACGCTGCCTGAGCTCCAGAGATCACACAGCGAGAGACTGAACGCTGCCTGAGCTCCAGAGATCACACAGCGAGAGACTGAACGCTGCCTGAGCTCCAGAGATCACACAGCGAGAGACTGAACGCCGCCTGAGCTCCAGAGATCACACAGCGAGAGACGGAACGCTGCCTGAGCTCCAGAGATCACACAGCGAGAGACGGAACGCCGCCTGAGCTCCAGAGATCCCACAGCGAGAGACAGAACGCCGCCTGAGCTCCAGAGATCCCACAGCGAGAGACGGAATGCCGCCTGAGCTCCAGAGATCACACAGCGAGAGACAGAACGCCGCCTGAGCTCCAGAGATCCCACAGCGAGAGACAGAACGCCGCCTGAGCTCCAGAGATCCCACAGCGAGAGACGGAACGCTGCCTGAGCTCCAGAGATCACACAGCGAGAGACGGAATGCTGCCTGAGCTCCAGAGATCCCACAGCGAGAGACGGAACGTCGCCTGAGCTCCAGATATCCCACAGCGAGAGACGGAATGCCGCCTGAGCTCCAGAGATCACACAGCGAGAGACGGAACGCTGCCTGAGGTCCAGAGATGGATGCAATAATCACACAGCGAGAGGAGGACTTAATAAAACACTTTATTTGGGGATTGCTGGTCTCCGCACTCCATACACACCGTACTGGCTGGGAACAGCCCCAGGCTTGGAACATAACATGCTTCCCGTTACAGAACATACATGCACTTCCCATAATCACAGGTATGACCGCAGGCAGAGAAGGGTGATGAACACTATGGCACAGACAGAATAGGGCCCTTTAGGCTGTGGGTCACTCACCCACGGAGGCGAGCTGCTGGGCGTGTCACGTCAGACACCCAGAAGCAGACATGAACTTAGAGAAGGCAGAGCCGTCCTGACCAGCGCCCGAGAGCTGGCGACAGTTCCGTGACACAGTCCAGCACAGCAATATGCGGCCTATTCCTCTCTTAGGGCTTGAAAGCATTTTGGGCAGCACCTGCTGCAACGTTGGAGGCCGCCGTACGCACTGCGGGATTAGAGAACACTCCGGTGGCGAACTCCGCCTGGGCCTTCTGGAAACTGGCACCGGTCCGGCGGTAAATGGAGTGGATCTGGGGAAGAGAACGTTAGATGTGAGTATAGAGCGGGAGTACCAATACCCCTCCACCCGGTCATACGGCACACAGACGGAGTATCAATACCCCTCCACCCGGTCATGCGGTACACAGTGGGAGTATCAATACCCCTCCACCCGGTCATGCGGTACACAGCAGGAGTATCAATACCCCTCCACCCGGTCATGCGGTGCACAGCAGGAGTATCAATACCCCTCCACCCGGTCATGCGGTACACAGCAGGAGTATCAATACCCCTCCACTCGGTCATACAGTACACAGACGGAGTATCAATACCCCTCCACCCGGTCATATAGTACACAGCGGGAGTATCAATACCCCTCCACCCGGTCATACAGTACACAGCAGGAGTAGTAATACCCCTCCACCCGGTCATACAGTACACAGCGGGAGTATCAATACCCTCCACCCGGTCATACGGTACACAGCAGGAGTATCAATACCCCTCCACTCGGTCATACAGTACACAGACGGAGTATCAATACCCCTCCACCCGGTCATATAGTACACAGCAGGAGTAGTAATACCCCTCCACCCGGTCATACAGTACACAGCGGGAGTATCAATACCCCTCCACCCGGTCATACGGTACACAGACGGAGTAGTAATACCCCTCCACCCGGTCATACAGTACACAGCAGGAGTATCAATACCCCTCCACTCGGTCATACAGTACACAGACGGAGTATCAATACCCCTCCACCCGGTCATATAGTACACAGCGGGAGTATCAATACCCCTCCACCCGGTCATACAGTACACAGCAGGAGTAGTAATACCCCTCCACCCGGTCATACAGTACACAGCGGGAGTATCAATACCCCTCCACCCGGTCATACGGTACACAGACGGAGTAGTAATACCCCTCCACCCGGTCATGCGGTACACAGCAGGAGTATCAATACCCCTCAACCCGGTCATACAGTACACAGTGGGAGTATCAATACCCCTCCAACTGGTCATACAGTACACAGCAGGAGTATCAATACCCCTCCAACTGGTCATACGGCACACAGCAGGAGTAGTAATACCCCTCCACCCGGTCATACAGTACACAGCGGGAGTATCAATACCCCTCCACCCGGTCATACAGTACACAGCGGGAGTATCAATACCCCTCCACCCGGTCATACAGTACACAGCAGGAGTAGTAATACCCCTCCACCCGGTCATACGGTACACAGCAGGAGTATCAATACCCCTCCACCCGGTCATACAGTACACAGCGGGAGTATCAATACCCCTCCACCCGGTCATACGGTACACAGACGGAGTAGTAATACCCCTCCACCCGGTCATGCGGTACACAGCAGGAGTATCAATACCCCTCCACCCGGTCATACGGTACACAGTGGGAGTATCAATACCCCTCCAACTGGTCATACGGCACACAGCAGGAGTAGTAATACCCCTCCACCCGGTCATACAGTACACAGCGGGAGTATCAATACCCCTCCACCCGGTCATACAGTACACAGCGGGAGTATCAATACCCCTCCACCCGGTCATACAGTACACAGCAGGAGTAGTAATACCCCTCCACCCGGTCATACGGTACACAGCAGGAGTATCAATACCCCTCCACCCGGTCATACAGTACACAGCGGGAGTATCAATACCCCTCCACCCGGTCATACGGTACACAGACGGAGTAGTAATACCCCTCCACCCGGTCATGCGGTACACAGCAGGAGTATCAATACCCCTCAACCCGGTCATACAGTACACAGTGGGAGTATCAATACCCCTCCAACTGGTCATACAGTACACAGCAGAAGTATCAATACCTCTCCACCCGGTCATACGGCACACAGCAGGAGTAGTAATACCCCTCCACCCGGTCATACAGTACACAGCGGGAGTATCAATACCCCTCCACCCGGTCATACAGTACACAGCGGGAGTATCAATACCCCTCCACCCGGTCATACGGTACACAGCAGGAGTATCAATACCCCTCCACCCGGTCATGCGGTACACAGCAGGAGTATCAATACCCCTCCACCCGGTCATGCGGTACACAGCAGGAGTATCAATACCCCTCCACCTGGTCATACAGTACACAGCAGGAGTAGTAATACCCCTCCACCCGGTCATACAGTACACAGCGGGAGTATCAATACCCCTCCACCCGGTCATACAGTACACAGCAGGAGTAGTAATACCCCTCCACCCAGTCATACAGTACACAGCAGGAGTATCAATACCCCTCCACCCGGTCATACAGTACACAGCGGGAGTATCAATACCCCTCCACCAAGTCATACAGTACACAGCAGGAGTATCAATACCCCTCCACCCGGTCATACAGTACACAGCAGGAGTAGTAATACCCCTCCACCCAGTCATACAGTACACAGCGGGAGTATCAATACCCCTCCACCAAGTCATACAGTACACAGCAGGAGTAGTAATACCCCTCCACCCAGTCATACAGTACACAGCGGGAGTATCAATACCCCTCCACCAAGTCATACAGTACACAGCAGGAGTATCAATACCCCTCCACCCGGTCATACAGTACACAGCAGGAGTAGTAATACCCCTCCACCCAGTCATACAGTACACAGCGGGAGTATCAATACCCCTCCACCCGGTCATACAGTACACAGCAGGAGTAGTAATACCCCTCCACCCAGTCATACAGTACACAGCGGGAGTATCAATACCCCTCCACCCGGTCATACAGTACACAGCAGGAGTATCAATACCCCTCCACCCGGTCATACGGCACACAGCAGGAGTAGTAATACCCCTCCACCCGGTCATGCGGTACACAGTGGGAGTATCAATACCCCTCCACCCGGTCATGCGGTGCACAGCAGGAGTATCAATACCCCTCCACCCGGTCATGCGGTACACAGCAGGAGTATCAATACCCCTCCACTCGGTCATACAGTACACAGACGGAGTATCAATACCCCTCCACCCGGTCATATAGTACACAGCGGGAGTATCAATACCCCTCCACCCGGTCATACGGTACACAGACGGAGTAGTAATACCCCTCCACCCGGTCATACAGTACACAGCAGGAGTAGTAATACCCCTCCACCCGGTCATACAGTACACAGCAGGAGTAGTAATACCCCTCCACCCGGTCATACAGTACACAGCGGGAGTATCAATACCCCTCCACCCGGTCATACGGTACACAGACGGAGTAGTAATACCCCTCCACCCGGTCATACAGTACACAGCAGGAGTATCAATACCCCTCCACTCGGTCATACAGTACACAGACGGAGTATCAATACCCCTCCACCCGGTCATATAGTACACAGCGGGAGTATCAATACCCCTCCACCCGGTCATACAGTACACAGCGGGAGTATCAATACCCCTCCACCCGGTCATACGGTACACAGACGGAGTAGTAATACCCCTCCACCCGGTCATGCGGTACACAGCAGGAGTATCAATACCCCTCAACCCGGTCATACAGTACACAGTGGGAGTATCAATACCCCTCCAACTGGTCATACAGTACACAGCAGGAGTATCAATACCCCTCCAACTGGTCATACAGTACACAGCAGGAGTATCAATACCCCTCCAACTGGTCATACAGTACACAGCAGAAGTATCAATACCTCTCCACCCGGTCATACGGCACACAGCAGGAGTAGTAATACCCCTCCACCCGGTCATACAGTACACAGCGGGAGTATCAATACCCCTCCACCCGGTCATACAGTACACAGCGGGAGTATCAATACCCCTCCACCCGGTCATACAGTACACAGCAGGAGTAGTAATACCCCTCCACCCGGTCATACAGTACACAGCAGGAGTAGTAATACCCCTCCACCCGGTCATACGGTACACAGCAGGAGTATCAATACCCCTCCACCCGGTCATGCGGTACACAGCAGGAGTATCAATACCCCTCCACCCGGTCATGCGGTACACAGCAGGAGTATCAATACCCCTCCACCTGGTCATACAGTACACAGCAGGAGTAGTAATACCCCTCCACCCGGTCATACAGTACACAGCGGGAGTATCAATACCCCTCCACCCGGTCATACAGTACACAGCAGGAGTAGTAATACCCCTCCACCCAGTCATACAGTACACAGCGGGAGTATCAATACCCCTCCACCAAGTCATACAGTACACAGTGGGAGTATCAATACCCCTCCACCCGGTCATACGGTACACAGACGGAGTAGTAATACCCCTCCACCCGGTCATGCGGTACACAGCAGGAGTATCAATACCCCTCAACCCGGTCATACAGTACACAGTGGGAGTATCAATACCCCTCCAACTGGTCATACAGTACACAGCAGGAGTATCAATACCCCTCCAACTGGTCATACAGTACACAGCAGGAGTATCAATACCCCTCCAACTGGTCATACAGTACACAGCAGAAGTATCAATACCTCTCCACCCGGTCATACAGTACACAGCAGGAGTAGTAATACCCCTCCACCCGGTCATACAGTACACAGCGGGAGTATCAATACCCCTCCACCCGGTCATACGGTACACAGTGGGAGTATCAATACCCCTCCACCCGGTCATACGGTACACAGCAGGAGTAGTAATACCCCTCCACCCGGTCATACAGTACACAGCGGGAGTATCAATACCCCTCCACCCGGTCATACAGTACACAGTGGGAGTATCAATACCCCTCCACCCGGTCATACGGTACACAGCAGGAGTAGTAATACCCCTCCACCCGGTCATACAGTACACAGCGGGAGTATCAATACCCCTCCACCCGGTCATACAGTACACAGTGGGAGTATCAATACCCCTCCACCCGGTCATACGGTACACAGCAGGAGTAGTAATACCCCTCCACCCGGTCATACAGTACACAGCGGGAGTATCAATACCCCTCCACCCGGTCATACAGTACACAGTGGGAGTATCAATACCCCTCCACCCGGTCATACGGTACACAGCAGGAGTAGTAATACCCCTCCACCCGGTCATACAGTACACAGCGGGAGTATCAATACCCCTCCACCCGGTCATACAGTACACAGCGGGAGTATCAATACCCCTCCACTCGGTCATACAGTACACAGCGGGAGTATCAATACCCCTCCACCCGGTCATACGGTCACAGCAGTAATCACACCTTTCCACCTCATATGGCAGGAGTGGTAATACCCCTCCATCCTGATACCCGCTCATATGGTATATAAATGGAGTGTAATAAGTACCTGACTCCCCCATTATACCAGTATATAACTGGAGCACCTATATATGTACACCTCCTCAGACCGTTAAATAACAGGGAAGTAATAATACCCTGACTCTTCCTCGCAGACCAATATAAAACAGGAGTGTAAGAAGTACCCGGTTCCCAACACTTACCTGTATACAAGAGCAAAATTCCCTGAAACCCACTCAGACCAGTATATAACTGGAGAGTAATACTATAAGGAACTACCCCTCCGACCGGCATATAACCTGGGAGTAATAGATACCCAGACTCTACCCCTCCGACCAGAGATTAGAACAAAATCCGTATTTTTATACCACCCTGGATGCTAATTGCCCTCTCCCAGCAGATCTGGTGACTGACAAAACCTTTTGCTGTTGGGCAGTGCACGGCAGGTAATGGCTGAGAGTGTGAGGTCCTTAGACAAAGGCGTCAATCACGGGGGATTTCCTTATTCCATAGGTAAAAGTGTCAGATTGGGTTTGGAACCTGTATTCATTTATGTAGCTGGTTTGATTGATATATGAATCCTGAATGGTATATACAGGAAGGATGAGGAACATTTGTTTGAGAAATCAAATACAAACCGTATTTTGAAGCTATGTGATAAATGTATCAAAGGCGAAGCGTAAACTCCCAGGTGGTAAAGGATGGAGTTTACATGACACCAAACTTTGTGGTTGACAGGAAGGAGGAAATTGCTTCCTGTAGTAGTTATCTCCTTTTAAATTGAAACTTATTTATTTATATTTTGTAAGATATCCTGATTGGATGGAAAGGACAGCGTCATGAGAGGCAAAGTTATCCAAGGAATAATGTCTAATGAATGTGTTAATGGAAGACCATGTGGCTGCCCTACATATCTGTTCTGCTGAAGCACCATGTTGTGCTGCCCATGAAGGACCTACCTTACGTGTAGAATGAGCAGAGACATTAGCCGAAACCGGGAGATCAGCCTGAGAATATGTTTCTGAAATCACCAGCCAAAGCCATCCTGCCAGTGTCTGTTTAGTAGCAGGCCATCCTCTCTTGTGAAAACCGTAGAGAATGAAGAGAGAATTTGTCTTTCTGATGGCAGTGGTACGGTCCACGTAGATCCTTAATGCACGGACTACGTCCAGCGATGCATCTCCCGCAGAAAGTCCCGATACCTGAAAAGCCGGAACTACAAATTTCTTCATTAAGGTGGAATTTAGACACCACCTTCAGAAGATACCCAGACCTAGTTCTGAGAACGGCTTTATCTGGATATAAAAAACAAAACAAAACACAAAAGTCAGAAATGGGGGAACGACATGATAATGCCCCTAAATCTGATACTCATCTAGCCGACGCCATAGCCAGTAGAAAGATAACTTTTGCTGTCAACCATTTAAGGTCCACTTTATTAAGGGCTTTCAGGACTAGACTTTAGTCCCAAGGCACTGTAGGAGCAACAAATGGAGGTTGAATGCGCAGAATTCCCTGGAAAAAAGTACGCACATCCTGTAAATTGGCAATTTTCTTTTGGAACCATACAGTCAATGCTGATACTTGCACTCTCAAGGAAGCCACCTTCAAACCTTTATCCATTCCCGCCTGAAGGAATGCGAAGACCCTGGAAACTCTGAACGACTTAGGGTCCATTTTCCGTTCACTGCACAAATGAATATAGGCTTGCCATATTCGGTGATAAATGCGAGCTGAGGAGGGTTTCCTTGCTCTGAGTATCGTTTGAATTACCTGTTGTGAAAAACCTCGACTTCAGTCGATCCAGATGTCAGTGATAACAAGGACCCTGCATCAGTAAATCTGGACGTTGAGGGAGCAGAAGTGGAACATCCATCGACATTCTCTGCAGATCTGTGTACCAATGTCTTCTGGGACAAGCCGAAGCTATTAGTATCACGGCACCTTTTCCTTGCTTTATCTTTCTCACCACCCTGGGTAATAGGGTGATTGGAGGAAACACATAGGCCAGATGAAAGTCCCATCTCACCAACAGGGCATCCACAAAGATCGCTCTGGGATCCTTTGTTCTTGACCCGTATGCGAGCACTTTGTTGTTCAGACAGGACACCATGAGATCTATCTCTGGCAACCCCCACTTGTCTACTAGAGTCTGGAAGACCTCCGGGTGTAGAGCCCACTCACTTGCCTAAATGGCGTGTCGACTGAGAAAGTCCGCTTCCCAGTTTAGGACTCCTGGAACGAACACGGCGGACAATGCTGGAAGATGGAGTTCTACGCACTTTAGTGTGTGACTTAACTCCTTCATCGCTTTTCAGCTGCGAGTTCCTCCCTGTTGGTTCAGGTAAGCTACTGCCGTTGTATTGTCCGATCGTATCTGGACTGGTTTTCCTTGCAGAATGTCCTTTGCCTGAATCAGTGCCATATATATGGTCCGAGGTTCCAAAATATTTATTTGCAGGCAACTTTCTTCCTTGGTCCATTGCCCCTGAAAACACAACCTTCCGGACACTGCTCCCCAGCCCTGGAGACTAGCATCTGTCGTCAGATTTTCCCAATCTGATACCCAAAAGGGCCTCCCCTTGTCCAGATGGGATGTCTGTAGCCACCTGGATAATGACCTTCTTACTTCTATCGTAAGAAACAGTCTGTGTTTTTATCATTCCATTTGGCAAGAATCAGACGCTGCAGAGGCCTCGAGTCGAATTGTGCATACTCCACCATGTTGAATGTTGACACCATCAAACCCATCACTCACATTGCTGCGTGAATGGATATCTTCTGACTGTGTAACAAGTTCTGAATCCTTGACTGGACTTTGGATATCTTGTTCAGAGGTAAACTTACTCTCTAAAGACTTGAATCCAGTACAGCCCCCAAGTGAGTCATTCGTTGTGACGGAACTAGACTATTTTGCCCAATTTAGGAGCCACCCGTGGTTCTGCAGACATGTTATTGTCTGTTGGAGATGACATAGGAGCAATTCCTGGGATTGTGCCAGGATTAAAAGATCGTCGAGGTCTGGAAATATTCTTATCCCCTGCTTGCGGAGATAAGCTGCCATAACCACCATAATCTTGGTAAATACTCTGGGAGCTGTGGCCAGTCCAAATGGTAGGGCCTAGAACTGAAAATGCTGTTGGAGGATAGCGAACCTGAGATAACACTGATGGGACAGTGCTATAGAAACATGTAGGTAAGCATCCTATATATCCAGGGATACCATATAATCCCCTGGCTCCATGACCAAAATGATGGAACGTAAAGCTCCATGTGAAACCAAGGTACCCAAATGTATTGGTTCAGCATTTTGAGATTGAGAATGGGCCGAAATTACCCATTTGGCTTCCGAACTAAAAACAGGTTGGAGTAAAAACCCTGTCCTCGTTGTGCAGGATGAACTGGAATGACTACTCCTGACTGAAGCAATTTCTGAACTGCTTCTAACAAAGCCCTGGCCTTCGTCTCTACCAGAGATGGGCTGGTACAAAAAAAAAAAACATAAAAAACCAACACCTTCGAGGAGGATGCTTCTTGAAGGCAAAAGCATAACCTAGAGATACCGCTTCCTGCACCCAGGCATCTGTGGTAGACTGCTGTCAGATCTGTGCAAACTGAAGAAGTCTGCCCCCTACCCTGGGATCCCCCAGGAGGAGGCCGGCACCATCAGGCTGATGGCTTATCTATTTTCCCAACCGGTCCTCTGGTAGCCCAATGCTTTTTAGTCTTACCAGGCTTGTTGTACTGGGGCTGCTTGCCATCACTTTTTCCTTTAGCTTTTCCTTGAGATTGAAAGGGCAGAAAAGCCAGAACTTTAGGTTTGAAATTGTATGTGGAAGGAAACTTGACCTTCTTGGAGTCTGCTTCTGACTCCAGAATATCTGTCAATTGTTTACCAAAAAGAATATCTCCAGAAAAGGGCAAAGATTCCAGAACCTTCTTAGATTCTGAATCAGCTTTACACTTATGTAACCAAACTGCTCTGTGAGCAGCTATTGTAGAAGCTGATGCCCTGGAGGCAATAGTACCCATAATCCAATGCTGCTTCTTCCAAGAACAATGCAGCCTGTTTTATATGAGCTATATGGGATTTTTGCCCTCTAGAAACTATAGAAAAATCCCCCTCCAATGCATCAGCCCTCCAAGCTGAGGCCATGGCTGGTCTTATGACTGCCCCAGACAGGGAAAAAATGTTTTTTTAGAAAACCATCCACTCTCCTATCCGTGAGATCATTTAATGATGTTGAAGACAAAGGTAATGTAGATTTTTGCACTAATCGAATCACATGCGTATGTACTTTAGGAGCCACCTCCCTTTTTAAACAATCCCCAGCTGGAAGGGGATAATTGGAATTCCATTTCTTAGGAATACTAAACTTCTTATTGGGCGTAGTCCAAGCCTCTTTCATAATTTCTGTCAGCTGATCTGACCCTGGAAACTCAGTCTTAACTGTTTTGGGACGTTTAAACACAGGTGCCTTGGTTTTGGACTGTATTACCTGTAAGAGTGAACCTACACCCCTCTCCCAGTGTAATGACCGCAGAACCGTATTACCTGTAACAGAGTGACCCCCACACCCCTCAACCTGTGTATTAACCCCCCAGGACAGTATTACCTGTAATAGAGTGACCTCACACCCTGTATAATGACCCTTAGGACGGTATTACCTGTAATACACAGTCCCCTCCCCCTTCTCACCTTCTTTAGCATGATGATCCCCAGGGCTGCGGTCGCTGTGAATATCACAGCAACAATGATCATTAATATGGCGACTCCCACATTCACAGTCTTTATGGCGGTGAGAGCAGCAATCCAGCCACTGTAAGACACGCACACAGGAAAGATTACAGAGGTCAGTGAAAGCTGGGCTCTGATTGGCTGCAGTTATATAAGGGTAACTGCATAGCTTTATAATCATTTCACCTCTGACGTAAGTTATTACAGCATAGTCCGTACCTGAATCCCCATCCAGGAATCCCCACAGTCTGCAGGACATAGACAATATCTTGGACGAAATAGACAAAGAAGAAGAAAAAGAAGTTGAAGGAACTGTCACTCCTACGGAGAGAGAAACCGGGAAAGACAATAATTACTGATTATCCGTCACTATATGTATGGAGAGCAGATAGACAATCCGGTGACGCTACAGAGACTGCCCGCTTACAACTGGAGACGGGAGAGCGCGATCCGGTGACGCTACAGAGACCGCCCGCGTACAGCTAGAGACGGGAGAGCGCGATCAGGTGACGCTACAGAGACTGCCCGCTTACAACTAGAGACGGGAGAGCGCGATCCGGTGACGCTACAGAGACTGCCCGCTTACAACTAGAGACGGGAGAGCGCGATCCGGTGACGCTACACAGACTGCCCGCTTACAACTAGAGACGGGAGAGCGCGATCCGGTGACGCTACAGAGACTGCCCGCTTACAACTAGAGACGGGAGAGCGCGATCCGGTGACGCTACAGAGACTGCCCGCTTACAACTAGAGACGGGAGAGCGCGATCCGGTGACGCTACAGAGACTGCCCGCTTACAACTAGAGACGGGAGAGCGCGATCCGGTGACGCTACAGAGACCGCCCGCGTACAGCTAGAGACAGCAGATAGTACAGAGTGTCGCTACAGAGACCGCCCGCGTACAGCTAGAGACAGCAGATAGTACAGAGTGTCGCTACAGAGACCGCCCGCGTACAGCTAGAGACAGCAGATAGTACCGAGTGTCGCTACAGAGACCGCCCGCGTACAGCTAGAGACAGCAGATAGTACCGAGTGTCGCTACAGAGACCGCCCGCGTACAGCTAGAGACAGCAGATAGTACCGAGTGTCGCTACAGAGACCGCCCGCGTACAGCTAGAGACAGCAGATAGTAGAGTGTCGCTACAGAGACCGCCCGCGTACAGCTAGAGACAGCAGATAGTACCGAGTGTCGCTACAGAGACCGCCCGCGTACAGCTAGAGACAGCAGATAGTACTGAGTGTCGCTATGCAGGATGTGAAGGCTGCAGTCACCACCACTCACCTAAAAGCCTTGTACAAGGGTCGGTACCAGCACACGAAGGAGCAGGGTGTGAAGAGAACAATCCACAGGATGGACATGCCAAACCCAGAACCTTGGGATCCATCCACAATGAACCACGCCAGACATGCCACGAAATTCAGGAGGAGACTTCCTGCACTAGCTGCATGAAGAGACACAAAGACTGAGCGATCCCAGAATATGGCATCCACTAGGGGGCACTGGAGTTCTCTTGGGATATGGACGGGGCGTTAGCAGGGATAGGCACATTTAAATATTTAAATGAGTAACCCTCCACCCCCCCTCCATAGTCCCCAGATGCCTCCGGGTTTTCTTGCAGAGTACCAAAATCCCTTTTTCTTGAGCTGTATGTCATTCTGCAAGTACCAGGTCTCCTCTGCTAGGCTGTAAATGGGGCGATGACATAACTCCAGGGGGACTAAGACATTATCACTCTGCCCAAGAATGCGTCTGACCAGGCCACAATCCTTCCTGAAGAGAGGCCATAAATCTGTTCAGTATGGACAAGAACCAGACCCCAGCAACAAAATGGGAGAAGGAGAAGTTTATGTCCATCCAGCAGATAGAGGTCTCCCATCCCGTACCAGTCATAAATGTTTGGGTGGGGTGGAAGACTGCATCATTCAGTTCCCATCTTCAAACAACCTGGTCACTTAGGTTAGAGATAATAAAGCAGAGAGGCATGGAGTTCCGTGTCCATGTGGGCTATTCCCCCTCCCCTAATAACTCTTGAAAGAAAAAGTGGAGGGAGTGTATGATCCCTTAAGTCTATTGTCCAGCAATGAGCTGGTTAAGACACAAAAAGGGGGAGGGAGGGAGAGCAGCTGAGGGTATAACTATCTTTCTCCCTGTATATGTGTTCAGTTCTTGGGGGAAATCGGCTATCGTATGCTGGGAATGCATCATATCTCTTCACCTGTGAAATCCCCACAACAGGATCCTAGATTCGTGTGTAAGTTTAGGTTTCTGAATTATTATCTCCTATGATTTTTGTTTGGATTGTACCATACTCTGTGTGTATTCTTAAAATATTCCTAATAATCTTTGTAACACTTTTTGTAACAAAAGATCTGAAGTATTCTTGGAATGAAAATTAAAAAAATCCTTGTTTCTGATTCTGTGTCTCTTATGACCCAAGGCCTCGTGCGGCCCATGTTACCAATTTTTCTAAGTATTTCAGTGTGTTTGCAGGTAGAAGCAAAAGTGTACCGTACGCTTCAGCGCTAAATAGACTTTTGCTGGTGGCGGCGAATACGTTTGTTGTATCTGGAGAAGCGACAGGCAGGTTATTAAAAAAAATATAAACACAACAATATGTGATTAAACAAATGAGGAAAGAGATCCATAGAGACATAGGAAACTGCCCCCACACAGGCCTTCTGGCAGAACGTATGCATAACGACATGGAGTAATGATGGCAGTACCTGTGTACACCAGCTGGCGCACCAGTATTACCCTTCCCCTGCTGCACAGTATCACATAGAAAGGTATGTGCTCACCAAGCCACAGGTAGTACATGATGGACACGGTCTTCTGAAAGTCCTGCGGGATGTCCACATCGATGTCCTGGTAGAAACAGGGCTTCACAGGGCAAAAGGCTGGCAAGGGCGGCCAGTTATTCTGCCTCACTGTGGGCACAAGAGAAATGGTGAGAGCCACTAGTCCACGGTACACAGATTGCCCAGGGCCCTCCGTCCCCCTCTCCGATACCAGCTCAGCCTTGTATATGTCTCACACTCATTTACATACGTGAAATCAGGACATATGCTCCACCCCAGTCCACCCAAATTACAATCCCCCCACCCCCGCAACCCTTAAATCTGGACTGTCCCACCAAAATCGTAACTCCTGAAAGCCATAGTATTTTTGCCAAACTGAATACAACGGCCCAGCTGGTCTATTTCCCACCGGCCCAGGTGCTCTCCATCTTTGCTGGAACCGTCATACCAGCCCAGCTTGCTCCTGCATCCGATGTCCCCACACTCAAAACTCCCTGGCCACAAACGGCTTCCTCTTCCCCATACTAAACCCAGCGGTCCTGGATGGTCACCATCTACCACACCCAGAACATTCCAGCAATGACCATTGTCTCAGACCCTCCCAGCCATGCTGACCTTCATACCTCCACCACTGTCCATTGTCTGCCCGACCCAACCACACTGGCATCCGTGTCCCACTCCCAGACACTCCCAACCACTGTCCTCCGTCCACCGACCCCAGACCTTCCTAGAGCCCCCACTCCCATCCGTCTCCCTGCCGCAGACCCCACTCCCATCCGTCTCCCTGCCGCAGACCCCACTCCCATCCGTCTCCCTGCCGCAGACCCCACTCCCATCCGTCTCCCTGCCGCAGACCCCACTCCCATCCGTCTCCCTGCCGCAGACCCCACTCCGATCCGTCTCCCTGCCGCAGACCCCACTCCCATCCGTCTCCCTGCCGCAGACCCCACTCCCATCCGTCTCCCTGCCGCAGACCCCACTCCCATCCGTCTCTCTGCCGCAGACCCCACTCCCATCCGTCTCTCTGCCGCAGACCCCACTCCCATCCGTCTCCCTGCCGCAGACCACACTCCCATCCGTCTCCCTGCCGCAGACCCCACTCCCATCCGTCTCCCTGCAGCAGACCCCACTCCCATCCGTCTCCCTGCCGCAGTCCCCACTCCCATCCGTCTCCCTGCAGCAGACCCCACTCCCATCCGTCTCCCTGCAGCAGACCCCACTCCCATCCGTCTCCCTGCAGCAGACCCCACTCCCATCCGTCTCCCTGCCGCAGACCCCACTCCCATCCGTCTCCCTGCCACAGAGTCTCCCAGTCCCCACTCCCATCCGTCTCCCTGCCGCAGAGTTTCCCAGTCCCCACTCCCATCCGTCTCCCTGCTGCAGTCCCCACTCCCATCCGTCTCCCTGCCGCAGAGTCTCCCAGTCCCCACTCCCATCCGTCTCCCTGCCGCAGTCCCCACTCCCATCCGTCTCCCTGCCGCAGTCCCCACTCCCATCCGTCTCCCTGCCGCAGTCCCCACTCCCATCCGTCTCCCTGCCGCAGACCCCACTCCCATCCGTCTCCCTGCAGCAGACCCCACTCCCATCCGTCTCCCTGCAGCAGACCCCACTCCCATCCGTCTCCCTGCCGCAGACCCCACTCCCATCCGTCTCCCTGCCGCAGACCCCACTCCCATCCGTCTCCCTGCCGCAGACCCCACTCCCATCCGTCTCCCTGCCGCAGAGTCTCCCAGTCCCCACTCCCATCCGTCTCCCTGCCACAGAGTTTCCCAGTCCCCACTCCCATCCGTCTCCCTGCCGCAGAGTTTCCCAGTCCCCACTCCCATCCGTCTCCCTGCTGCAGTCCCCACTCCCATCCGTCTCCCTGCCGCAGAGTCTCCCAGTCCCCACTCCCATCCGTCTCCCTGCCGCAGTCCCCACTCCCATCCGTCTCCCTGCAGCAGACCCCACTCCCATCCGTCTCCCTGCCGCAGTCCCCACTCCCATCCGTCTCCCTGCCGCAGACCCCACTCCCATCCGTCTCCCTGCCGCAGAGTCTCCCAGTCCCCACTCCCATCCGTCTCCCTGCCACAGAGTTTCCCGGTCCCCACTCCCATCTGTCTCCCTGCCGCAGAGTTTCCCAGTCCCCACTCCCATCCGTCTCCCTGCTGCAGTCCCCACTCCCATCCGTCTCCCTGCCGCAGAGTCTCCCAGTCCCCACTCCCATCCGTCTCCCTGCCGCAGTCCCCACTCCCATCCGTCTCCCTGCAGCAGACCCCACTCCCATCCGTCTCCCTGCCGCAGTCCCCACTCCCATCCGTCTCCCTGCCGCAGTCCCCACTCCCATCCGTCTCCCTGCAGCAGACCCCACTCCCATCCGTCTCCCTGCAGCAGACCCCACTCCCATCCGTCTCCCTGCAGCAGACCCCACTCCCATCCGTCTCCCTGCCGCAGACCCCACTCCCATCCGTCTCCCTGCCACAGAGTCTCCCAGTCCCCACTCCCATCCGTCTCCCTGCCGCAGAGTTTCCCAGTCCCCACTCCCATCCGTCTCCCTGCTGCAGTCCCCACTCCCATCCGTCTCCCTGCCGCAGAGTCTCCCAGTCCCCACTCCCATCCGTCTCCCTGCCGCAGTCCCCACTCCCATCCGTCTCCCTGCCGCAGTCCCCACTCCCATCCGTCTCCCTGCCGCAGTCCCCACTCCCATCCGTCTCCCTGCCGCAGACCCCACTCCCATCCGTCTCCCTGCAGCAGACCCCACTCCCATCCGTCTCCCTGCAGCAGACCCCACTCCCATCCGTCTCCCTGCCGCAGACCCCACTCCCATCCGTCTCCCTGCCGCAGACCCCACTCCCATCCGTCTCCCTGCCGCAGACCCCACTCCCATCCGTCTCCCTGCCGCAGAGTCTCCCAGTCCCCACTCCCATCCGTCTCCCTGCCACAGAGTTTCCCAGTCCCCACTCCCATCCGTCTCCCTGCCGCAGAGTTTCCCAGTCCCCACTCCCATCCGTCTCCCTGCTGCAGTCCCCACTCCCATCCGTCTCCCTGCCGCAGAGTCTCCCAGTCCCCACTCCCATCCGTCTCCCTGCCGCAGTCCCCACTCCCATCCGTCTCCCTGCCGCAGAGTCTCCCAGTCCCCACTCCCATCCGTCTCCCTGCCGCAGTCCCCACTCCCATCCGTCTCCCTGCCGCAGAGTCTCCCAGTCCCCACTCCCATCCGTCTCCCTGCCGCAGAGTTTCCCAGTCCCCACTCCCATCCGTCTCCCTGCCGCAGACCCTCCCAGTCCCCAATGCCATCTGTCTCCCTGCCGCAGACCCCACTCCCATCCGTCTCCCTGCCGCAGTCCCCACTCCCATCCGTCTCCCTGCAGCAGACCCCACTCCC
This sequence comes from Pseudophryne corroboree, assembly GCF_028390025.1. Classification (NCBI taxonomy): domain Eukaryota; kingdom Metazoa; phylum Chordata; class Amphibia; order Anura; family Myobatrachidae; genus Pseudophryne; species Pseudophryne corroboree. Next base: position 776,417 of record NC_086455.1, on the reverse strand, counting down.
ATCCGTCTCCCTGCAGCAGACCCCACTCCCATCCGTCTCCCTGCAGCAGACCCCACTCCCATCCGTCTCCCTGCAGCAGACCCCACTCCCATCCGTCTCCCTGCAGCAGACCCCACTCCCATCCGTCTCCCTGCCGCAGACCCCACTCCCATCCGTCTCCCTGCCGCAGACCCCACTCCCATCCGTCTCCCTGCCGCAGACCCCACTCCCATCCGTCTCCCTGCCGCAGACCCCACTCCCATCCGTCTCCCTGCCGCAGACCCCACTCCCATCCGTCTCCCTGCCGCAGACCCCACTCCCATCCGTCTCCCTGCCGCAGACCCCACTCCCATCCGTCTCCCTGCCGCAGACCCCACTCCCATCCGTCTCCCTGCCGCAGACCCCACTCCCATCCGTCTCCCTGCCGCAGAGTCTCCCAGTCCCCACTCCCATCCGTCTCCCTGCCGCACAGTTTCCCAGTCCCCACTCCCATCCGTCTCCCTGCCGCAGAGTTTCCCAGTCCCCACTTCCATCCGTCTCCCTGCCGCAGTCCCCACTCCCATCCGTCTCCCTGCCGCAGAGTTTCCCAGACCCCACTCCCATCCGTCTCCCTGCCGCAGAGTTTCCCAGTCCCCACTCCCATCCGTCTCCCTGCCGCAGAGTTTCCCAGTCCCCACTCCCATCCGTCTCCCTGCCGCAGAGTTTCCCAGTCCCCACTCCCATCCGTCTCCCTGCCGCAGACCCCACTCCCATCCGTCTCCCTGCCGCAGACCCCACTCCCATCCGTCTCCCTGCCGCAGACCCCACTCCCATCCGTCTCCCTGCCGCAGACCCCACTCCCATCCGTCTCCCTGCCGCAGACCCCACTCCCATCCGTCTCCCTGCCGCAGACCCCACTCCCATCCGTCTCCCTGCCGCAGACCCCACTCCCATCCGTCTCCCTGCCGCAGACCCCACTCCCATCCGTCGCCCTGCCGCAGACTCCACTCCCATCCGTCGCCCTGCCGCAGACCCCACTCCCATCCGTCTCCCTGCCGCAGAGTCTCCCAGTCCCCACTCCCATCCGTCTCCCTGCCGCAGAGTTTCCCAGTCCCCACTCCCATCCGTCTCCCTGCCGCAGACCCCACTCCCATCCGTCTCCCTGCCGCAGACCCCACTCCCATCCGTCTCCCTGCCGCAGACCCCACTCCCATCCGTCTCCCTGCCGCAGACCCCACTCCCATCCGTCTCCCTGCCGCAGACCCCACTCCCATCCGTCTCCCTGCCGCAGACCCCACTCCCATCCGTCTCCCTGCCGCAGACCCCACTCCCATCCGTCTCCCTGCCGCAGAGTCTCCCAGTCCCCACTCCCATCCGTCTCCCTGCCGCAGACCCCACTCCCATCCGTCTCCCTGCCGCAGACCCCACTCCCATCCGTCTCCCTGCCGCAGACCCCACTCCCATCCGTCTCCCTGCCGCAGACCCCACTCCCATCCGTCTCCCTGCCGCAGACCCCACTCCCATCCGTCTCCCTGCCGCAGACCCCACTCCCATCCGTCTCCCTGCCGCAGACCCCACTCCCATCCGTCTCCCTGCCGCAGAGTCTCCCAGTCCCCACTCCCATCCGTCTCCCTGCCGCAGAGTTTCCCAGTCCCCACTCCCATCCGTCTCCCTGCCGCAGACCCTCCCAGTCCCCAATGCCAACTGTCTCCCTGCCGCAGACCCCACTCCCATCCGTCTCCCTGCCGCAGACCCTCCCAGTCCCCAATGCCACCCAGTCCCCCTCCTGACCAGAGTCAGCCTACAAACGTCTTACATGTTGTTCCTCCAACACTAGCATTCTTTAATTCTCGTTCTCTCCGATCCAGTTCTTCCGCTTTCCGATTAAGCTCCTCCTGCCGCCGTAGTAAGTCCGCTGCTGCTGCAGCTGTGGATTCCTGCACCAATGAGAGCAGAGACACTGCATGGAGGCCAATGACTGGAAGGGAGAGGAGGAGGTAAGCGGACAGCCGAGGACAGGGGGCGTGTGTACCTGTGTTCCATATGAGCCATAGTTTTTGGGTTCGGTTGGACTTGGTTTCTTGGCTGCTGGAGTGACAGTAGGCGGAAGCTGGGAGGTGGGCAGAGTGGCCGGAGGCTGTGCAGACGGCTCATGGTATGGAGGAGGCACCTGAAAGCACACAGAACTATGACTGATAGAGGAGCTGTATCCAGTGGGGTTAGTACGTCATTATGGCCCCTTGAGGCTTCAGGCTTAGATTTGGTTTCAGCCTTTGGGGTCTAAGAAGACATAAATTGAGCGTCCTACTCTGTACCTGTCATTGGCATTACACACAATGTTCATCACGTCTTAGGCATTACCTTATGTGGCTTAGCAGCAGACATTTAGCCACATTCCCATTTAATGAGCGTAGCAAAGCATTATGGGTAAATTGTAGACAAAGGGGCTACAGAATCTGATGGTGTATCTCAGACACGACTGAGCATGTGAAGAGATAGGACTGGTCCAGGCTGTGTGCTACTAGCCAGCGACTGGTACATTATAGGATGAATTAAGATCCAGTTTATGGTAAATATTGGCAGCCGGAGTCTCTGCCAGGGCCAAGGGTACTGCTGTCAGACTGGCGCCTGCTGTATGTATGGACTGATATGAGCATTTGATGACAAATGACGGGGTCCCCAGAACTGACCTACATCTGGCATCGAGACGATGAGCCGATAACAGACGTAAGATCAGTTCTGTTGGTTACTTATAAAGTGTTTGTCTCATTTATAATCTACTCGTTGGCTACACCGTGTCAAAACATTTCCTTCAATCAGTGGAACGAAAACCCACACAATGCAGGAGCTCAGACAGCGCACGGGAGCCAGGACGCGGCTGTATCACAGGGCAACGGAGGAGTCATCTGACTCTATAGCCACCCACAATACTCAGAATCACACAAACAACAATTCTCACCCCTCGGTTATCAAACGGATTGTAGACATCAAGTGTTGCGTACTGGGCGGTGGACTGGTGCTCCGTCACAGCTGGGTCCTGGAAGAAGAGGAGAAAGCATGAGCCAAACAGTGGGGTCTCCTCAGGGCAATATGCAAACATGGGGTCTCCTCAGGGCAATATGCAAACATGGGGTCTCCTCAGGGCAATATGCAAACATGGGGTCTCCTCAGGGCAATATGCAAACATGGGGTCTCCTCAGGGCAATATACACACATGGGGTCTCCTCAGGGCAATATACAAACATGGGGTCTCCTCAGGGCAATACACAAACATGGGGTCTCCTCAGGGCAATACACAAACATGGGGTCTCCTCAGGGCAATACACAAACATGGGGTCTCCTCAGGGCAATACACAAACATGGGGTCTCCTCAGGGCAATATGCAAACATGGGGTCTCCTCAGGGCAATATGCAAACATGGGGTCTCCTCAGGGCAATATGCAAACATGGGGTCTCCTCAGGGCAATATGCAAACATGGGGTCTCCTCAGGGCAATATGCAAACATGGGGTCTCCTCAGGGCAATATACAAACATGGGGTCTCCTCAGGGCAATATACAAACATGGGGTCTCCTCAGGGCAATATACAAACATGGGGTCTCCTCAGGGCAATATACAAACATGGGGTCTCCTGAGCTCCTCATTCTTGTCGCACTGGGCCCATACTGTCTCCTGTGCGATACCACCATACAGCGTGCTGTTACTCTGCGCTAGTCTCTCTGCCAGCGCCGTGGATACTGAAGGGGCCATACTGTCTCCTGTGCGATACCACCATACAGCGTGCTGTTACTCTGCGCTAGTCTCTCTGCCAGCGCCGGGGATACTGAAGGGGCCATACTGTCTCCTCTGCGATGCTACCATACAGCGTGCTGTTACTCTGCGCTAGTCTCTCTACCAGAGCCAGCGCCGGGGATACTGAAGGGGTCATACTGTCTCCTGTGCGATACCACCATACAGCGTGCTGTTACTCTGCGCTAGTCTCTCTGCCAGCGCCGGGGATACTGAAGTGGCCACACTGTCTCCTGTGCGATGCTACCATACAGCGTGCTGTTACTCTGCGCTAGTCTCTCTACCAGAGCCAGCGCCGGGGATACTGAAGGGGCCATACTGTCTCCTGTGCGATACCACCATACAGCGTGCTGTTACTCTGCGCTAGTCTCTCTGCCAGCGCCAGGGATACTGAAGTGGCCACACTGTCTCCTGTGCGATGCTACTATACAGCGTGCTGTTACTCTGCGCTAGTCTCTCTACCAGAGCCAGCGCCGGGGATACTGAAGGGGCCATACTGTCTCCTGTGCGATACCACCATACAGCGTGCTGTTACTCTGCGCTAGTCTCTCTGCCAGCGCCAGGGATACTGAAGGGGCAACACTGTCTCCTGTGTGATTCTACCATACAACGTGCTGTTAGTCTGTGCTAGTCACTCTATCAGAGCCAGCACCAGAGGCTACAGGGAAAGAAGAAATCATAGAGGGCCCTGGCCTCACACTTAATATACACACAGCACACAGGCTACAGTACACTGTATACACAAGTTATATTACACTACACAGCAGCCTTATAACCTACTGGAATCCAAGAAGCAAGAAGGGAGCACAGATATTGTGTACACCCTTGTATATATAGGTACTTAACCCCCCAGGGGCCAGACACTCAAATCGTTCCTATTATACACAGCACTGCGTCCCCCCTTACACTGCACTGTGCCCCCATTATACTGCACTGTGCCCCCATTATACTGCACCCCCCTTACACTGCACTGTGCCCCCATTATACTGCACCCCCCTTACACTGCACTGTGCCCCCATTATACTACACCCCCCTTACACTGCACTGTGCCCCCATTATACTGAACCCCCCTTACACTGCAGTGCCCCCATTATACTGCACTGTGCCCCCATTATATTGCACCCCCCTTACACTGCACTGTGCCCCCATTATACTGCACCCCCCTTACACTGCACTGTGCCCCCATTATACTGCACCCCCCTTACACTGCACTGTGCCCCCATTATACTGCACTGTGCCCCCATTATATTGCACCCCCCTTACACTGCACTGTGCCCCCATTATACTGCACCCCCCTTACACTGCACTGTGCCCCCATTATACTGCACCCCCCCTTACACTGCACCCCCCCTTACACTGCACTGTGCCCCCATTATACTGCACCCATTACACTACATTGTGCCCCCATTAAACTGCATTGTGCACCCATTACACTGCACTGTGCCCCCATTATACTGCACGCCCCATTACACTGCACTGTGCCCCCATTATACCGCACCCCCATTACACTGCACTGTGCCCCATTAAACCGCACCCCCATTACACTGCACTGTGCCCCCATTATACTGCACCCCCATTACACTGGACTGTGCCCCCATTATACTGCACCCCCCTTACACTGCACTGTGCCCCCATTATACTGCACCCCCCTTACACTGCACTGTGCCCCCATTATACGGCACCCCCCTTACACTGCACTGTGCCCCCATTATACTGCACCCCCCTTACACTGCACTGTGCCCCCATTATACTGCACCCCCATTACACTGCACTGTGCCCCCATTATACTGCACCCCCATTACACTGGACTGTGCCCCCATTATACTGCACCCCCATTACACTGGACTGTGCCCCCATTATACTGCACCCCCATTACACTGGACTATGCCCCCATTATACTGCAGCCCCCCATTACACTGGACTGTGCCCCCATTATACTGCAACCCCCTTACACTGCACTATGCCCCCATTATACTGCACCCCCATTACACTGGACTGTGCCCCCATTATACTGCACCCCCATTACACTGGACTATGCCCCCATTATACTGCACCCCCCATTGCACTGCACTGTGCCCCCATTATACTGCACCCCCATTACACTGCACCCCCATTATACTGCACCCCCATTACACTGGACTATTCCCCCATTATACTGCACCCCCCATTACACTACACCCCCCCTTACACTGCACCCCCATTACACTGGACTGTGCCCCCATTATACTGCACCCCCCTTACACTGCACTGTGTCGCCTTTATACTGCACCCCCATTACACTGCACTGTGCCCCCATTATACTGCACCCCCCTTACACTGCACTGTGCCCAATTATACTGCACCCCCCATTACACTGCACTGTGCCCCCATTATACTGCACCCCCCTTAGACTGCACTGTGCCCCCATTATACTGCACCCCCCTTACACTGCACTGAGCTCCCATTATACTGCACCCCCCATTACACTGCACTGTGCCCCCATTACACTGCACCCCAATTACACTGCACCCCCCTTACGCTGCACTTTGCCCCCATTATACTGCACCCCCTTACACTGCACTGTGCCCAAATTATACTGCAACCCCCATTACACTGCACTGTGCCCACATTACACTACACCCCATTACACTGCACTGTGCCCCCATTATACTGCACCCCCCTTCCACTGCACTGTGCCCCCATTATACTGCACTGTGCCCCCATTATACTGCACCCCCCTTCCACTGCACTGTGCCCCCATTATACTGCACCCCCCTTACACTGCACTGTGCCCCCATTATACTACACCCCCCTTACACTGCACTGTGCCCCCATTATACTGCACTGTGCCCCCATTATACTGCACCCCCCTTACACTGCACTGCACCCCAAATTATACTGCACCCCCTTACACTGCACTGTGCCCCCATTATACTGCACCCCCCTTACACTGCACTGTGCCCCCATTATACTGCACCCCCCTTACACTGCACTGTGCCCCCATTATACTGCACTGTGCCCCCATTATATTGCACCCCCCTTACACTGCACTGTGCCCCCATTATACTGCACCCCCCTTACACTGCACTGTGCCCCCATTATACTGCACCCCCCCTTACACTGCACCCCCCCTTACACTGCACTGTGCCCCCATTATACTGCACCCATTACACTACATTGTGCCCCCATTATACTGCACCCCCCATTAAACTGCATTGTGCACCCATTACACTGCACTGTGCCCCCATTATACTGCACGCCCCATTACACTGCACTGTGCCCCCATTATACCGCACCCCCATTACACTGCACTGTGCCCCATTAAACCGCACCCCCATTACACTGCACTGTGCCCCCATTATACTGCACCCCCATTACACTGGACTGTGCCCCCATTATACTGCACCCCCATTACACTGGACTGTGCCCCCATTATACTGCACCCCCATTACACTGCACTGTGCCCCCATTATACTGCACCCCCATTATACCGCACCCCCATTACACTGGACTGTGCCCCCATTATACCGCACCCCCATTACACTGGACTGTGCCCCCATTATACTGCACCCCCCATAACACTGGACTGTGCCCCCATTATACTGCACCCCTCATTACACTGGACTGTGCCCCCATTATACTGCTGCACCCCCCTTACACTGGACTGTGCCCCCATTATACTGCACCCCCATTACACTGGACTGTGCCCCCATTATACTGCACCCCCATTACACTGCACTGTGCCCCCATTATACTGCACCCCCATTATACCGCACCCCCATTACACTGGACTGTGCCCCCATTATACCGCACCCCCATTACACTGGACTGTGCCCCCATTATACCGCACCCCCATTACACTGGACTGTGCCCCCATTATACTGCACCCCCCATTACACTGGACTGTGCCCCCATTATACTGCACCCCTCATTACACTGGACTGTGCCCCCATTATACTGCTGCACCCCCCTTACACTGGACTGTGCCCCCATTATACTGCACCCCCCTTACACTGCACTGTGCCCCCATTATACTGCACCCCCCTTACACTGCACTGTGCCCCCATTATACTGCACCCCCCTTACACTGCACTGTGCCCCCATTATACTGCACCCCCCTTACACTGCACTGTGCCCCCCATTATACTGCACCCCCTTACACTGCACTGTGCCCCCATTATACTGCACCCCCTTACACTGCACTGTGCCCCCATTATACTGCACCCCCCTTACACTGCACTGTGCCCCCATTATACTGCACCCCCCTTACACTGCACTGTGCCCCCATTATACTGCACCCCCCTTACACTGCACTGTGCCCCCATTATACTGCACCCCCCTTACACTGCACTGTGCCCCCATTATACGGCACCCCCCTTACACTGCACTGTGCCCCCATTATACTGCACCCCCCTTACACTGCACTGTGCCCCCATTATACTGCACCCCCCTTACACTGCACTGTGCCCCCATTATACTGCACCCCCATTACACTGCACTGTGCCCCCATTATACTGCACCCCCATTACACTGGACTGTGCCCCCATTATACTGCACCCCCATTACACTGGACTGTGCCCCCATTATACTGCACCCCCATTACACTGGACTATGCCCCCATTATACTGCAGCCCCCCATTACACTGGACTGTGCCCCCATTATACTGCAACCCCCTTACACTGCACTATGCCCCCATTATACTGCACCCCCATTACACTGGACTGTGCCCCCATTATACTGCACCCCCATTACACTGGACTATGCCCCCATTATACTGCACCCCCCATTGCACTGCACTGTGCCCCCATTATACTGCACCCCCATTACACTGCACCCCCATTATACTGCACCCTCATTACACTGGACTATTCCCCCATTATACTGCACCCCCCATTACACTACACCCCCCCTTACACTGCACCCCCATTACACTGGACTGTGCCCCCATTATACTGCACCCCCCTTACACTGCACTGTGTCGCCTTTATACTGCACCCCCATTACACTGCACTGTGCCCCCATTATACTGCACCCCCCCTTACACTGCACTGTGCCCCATTATACTGCACCCCCCATTACACTGCACTGTGCCCCCATTATACTGCACCCCCCTTAGACTGCACTGTGCCCCCATTATACTGCACCCCCCTTACACTGCACTGTGCTCCCATTATACTGCACCCCCCATTACACTGCACTGTGCCCCCATTACACTGCACCCCAATTACACTGCACCCCCCTTACGCTGCACTTTGCCCCCATTATACTGCACCCCCTTACACTGCACTGTGCCCAAATTATACTGCAACCCCCATTACACTGCACTGTGCCCACATTACACTACACCCCATTACACTGCACTGTGCCCCCATTATACTGCACCCCCCTTCCACTGCACTGTGCCCCCATTATACTGCACTGTGCCCCCATTATACTGCACCCCCCTTCCACTGCACTGTGCCCCCATTATACTGCACCCCCCTTACACTGCACTGTGCCCCCATTATACTACACCCCCCTTAAACTGCACTGTGCCACCATTATACTACACCCCACCTTACACTGCACTATGCCCCCATTATACTGCACTGTGCCCCCATTATACTGCACCCCCCTTACACTGCACTGCACCCCAAATTATACTGCACCCCCTTACACTGCACTATGCCCCCATTATACTGCACCCCCTTACACTGCACTGCACCCCCCTTACACTGCACTGTGCCCCCATTATACCGCACCCCCCCTTACACTGCACTGAGCCCCCATTATACTGCACCCCCTTACACTGCACTGCACCCCCCTTACACTGCACTGTGCCCCCATTATACCGCACCCCCCCTTACACTGCACTGTGCCCCCATTATACTGCACCCCCCCTTACACTGCACTGCACCCCCCTAACACTGCACTGTGCCCCCATTATACCGCACCCCCCCCTTACACTGCACTGAGCCCCCATTATACTGCACCCCCTTACACTGCACTGCACCCCCCTTACACTGCACTGTGCCCCCATTATACCGCACCCCCCCTTACACTGCACTGTGCCCCCATTATACCGCAACCCCCCTTACACTGCACTGAGCCCCCATTATACTGCACTGTGCCCCCATTATACCGCACCCCCCTTACACTGCACTATGCCCCCATTATACCGCACCCCCCTTACACTGCACTGTGCCCCCATTATACCGCACCCCCCATTATACTGCACTGTGCCCCCATTACACTGCACGATGGTTATATTACACGGGCGCAGCACCGGACACACTGACACTCTGGATATGACGCCATGTATCAGGGTGAGGGCAGGCAGCAGTGACAGGGGGGGTAATTACCCTGCAGGGGGCAGTAATGTGCGGGGTGGCGGGGAGGGGCCGGTACCTGGAACGGGTTGTCCAGCTCTGAGAAAGGATTCCCCCTGTCAGGCTGCGCCATCTCCACTGCAGACACAACCCGGAAGCGGCAGCCGGTCACATGCCGATCACATGATCCCTCTGCTCAGTCATGTGACCCTGACTCGCCGCTACTCATTACAAAGGCCAGACACCGCCCCGCCCCGCCCCCTCCTCATTACCATATACTCTGATCACTGCCCCTCCCCATTACCCTATATATCCTAATCACTGCCCCTCCCCATTACCCTATATACCCTAATCACTTCCCCTCCCCATTACCCTATATACCCTAATCACTGCCCCTCCTCATTACCTTATATACCCTAATCACTGCCCCTCCCTATTACCCTATATACCCTAATCACTGCCCCTCCTCATTACCTTATATACCCTAATCACTGCCCCTCACTATTACCCTATATACCCTAATCACTTCCCCTCCCCATTACCCTATATACCCTAATCACCGCCCCTCCCCATTACCCTATATACCCTAATCACTGCCCCTCCCCATTACCCTATATACCCTAATCACTGCCCCTCCCCATTACCCTATATATCCTAATCACTGCCCCTCCCCATTACCCTATATCCTAATCACTGCCCCTCCCCATTACCCTATATACCCTAATCACTGCCCCTCCCGATTACCCTATATACCCTAATCACTGCCCCTCCTCATTACCTTATATACCCTAATCACTGCCCCTCCCTATTACCCTATATACCCTAATCACTGCCCCTCCTCATTACCTTATATACCCTAATCACTGCCCCTCCCTATTACCCTATATACCCTAATCACTGCCCCTCCTCATTACCTTATATATCCTAATCACTGCCCCTCCCCATTACCCTATATATCCTAATCACTGCTCCTCCCCATTACCCTATATACCCTAATCACTGCTCCTCCCCATTACCCTATATACCCTAATCACTGCCCCTCCCCATTACCCTATATACCCTAATCACTGCCCCTCCCCATTACCCTATATACCCTAATCACTGCCCCTCCCCATTACCCTATATACCCTAATCACTGCCCCTCCCCATTACCCTATATACCCTAATCACTGCCCCTCCCCATTACCCTATATACCCTAATCACTGCCCCTCCCCATTACCCTATATACCCTAATCACTGCCCCTCCCGATTACCCTATATACCCTAATCACTGCCCCTCCCCATTACCCTATATACCCTTATCACTACCCTCACGATTACCCTATATACCCTAATCACTGCCCCTCCTCATTACCTTGTATACCCTAATCACTGCCCCTCCCTATTACCCTATATACCCTAATCACTGCCCTCCTCATTACCTTATATACCCTAATCACTGCCCGTTCCCCATTACGCTATATACCCTAATCACTGCCCCTCCCCATTACCCTATATACCCTAATCACTGCTCCTCCCCATTACCCTATATACCATAATCACTGCCCGATCCCCATTACCCTATATACCCTAATCACTGCCCCTCCCCATTACCCTATATCACCTGATCACTGCCCCTCCCCATTACCCTATATACCCTAATCGCTGCCCGATCCCCATTACCCTATATACCCTAATCACTGCTCCTCCCCATTACCCTATATACCCTAATCACTGCCCCTCCTCATTACCCTATATACCCTAATCACTGCTCCTCCCCATTACCCTATATACCCTAATCACTGCCCCTCCCCATTACCCTATATACCCTATTCACTGCCGCTCCTCATTACCTTATATACCCTAATCACTGCCCGATCCCCATTACCCTATATACCCTAATCACTGCCCCTCCCCATTACCCTATATACCCTAATCACTGCTCCTCCCCATTACCCTATATACCCTAATCACTGCCCCTCCCCATTACCCTATATCCCCTGATCACTGCCCCTCCCCATTACCCTATATACCCTAATCACTGCCCGATCCCCATTACCCTATATACCCTAATCACTGCTCCTCCCCATTACCCTATATACCCTAATCACTGCCCCTCCTCATTACCCTATATACCCTAATCACTGCTCCTCCCCATTACCCTATATACCCTAATCACTGCCCCTCCCCATTACCCTATATACCCTAATCACTGCCCCTCCTCATTACCTTATATACCCTAATCACTGCCCGATCCCCATTACCCTATATACCCTAATCACTGCCCCTCCCCATTACCCTATATACCCTAATCACTGCCCCTCCCCATTACCCTATATACCCTAATCACTGCTCCTCCCCATTACCCTATATATCCTAATCACTGCCCCTCCCCATTACCCTATATACCCTAATCACTGCTCCTCCCCATTACCCTATATACCCTAATCACTGCCCCTCCTCATTACCCTATATACCCTAATCACTGCTCCTCCCCATTACCCTATATACCCTAATCACTGCCCCTCCCCATTACCCTATATACCCTAATCACTGCCCCTACCCTAATCACTGCCCCTCCCCATTACCCTATATATCCTAATCACTGCCCCTACCCATTACCCTATATACCCTAATCACTGCTCCTCCCCATTACCCTATATACCCTAATCACTGCTCCTACCCATTACCCTATATACCCTAATCACTGCTCCTCCCCATTACCCTATATACCCTAATCACTGCCCCTCCCCATTACCCTATATACCCTAATCACTGCTCCTCCCCTTTACCCTATATACCCTAATCACTGCCCCACCTCATTACCCTATATACCCTAATCACTGCCCCTCCTCATTACCCTATATACCCTAATCACTGCCCCTCCCCATTACCCTATATATCCTAATCACTGCCCCTCCCCATTACCCTATATACCCTAATCACTGCTCCTCCCCATTACCCTATATATCCTAATCACTGCCCCTCCCCATTACTCTATATACCCTAATCACTGCTCCTCCCCATTACCCTATATACCCTAATCACTGCCCCTCCCCATTACCCTATATATCCTAATCACTGCCCCTCCCCATTACGCTATATCCCCTGATCACTGCCCCTCCTCATTACCCTATATACCCTAATCACTGCCCCTCCCCATTACCCTATATATCCTTATCACTGCCCCTCCCCATTACCCTATATACCCGAATCACTGCTCCTCCCCATTACCTTATATACCCTAATCACTGCCCCTCCCCATTACCCTATATATCCTAATCACTGCCCCTCCCCATTACCCTATATACCCGAATCACTGCTCCTCCCCATTACCCTATATACCCTAATCACTGCTCCTCCCCATTACCCTATATACCCGAATCACTGCTCCTCCCCATTACCCTATATCCCCTAATCACTGCCCCTCCCCATTACCCTATATATCCTAATCACTGCCCCTCCCCATTACCCTATATACCCTAATCACTGCTCCTCCCCATTACCCTATATCCCCTAATCACTGCCCCTCCCCATTACCCTATATCCCCTGATCACTGCCCTCCCCATTACCCTATATACCCTAATCACTGCCCCTCCCCATTACCCTATATACCCTAATCACTGCCCCTCCCCATTACCCTATATATCCAAATCACTGCCCCTCCCCATTACCCTATATATCCTAATCACTGCTCCTCCCCATTACCATATATCCCCTAATCACTGCCCCTCCCCATTACCCTATATCCCCTGATCACTGCCCCTCCCGATTACCCTATATATCCTAATCACTGCCCCTCCCCATTACCCTATATCCCCTAATCACTTCCCCTCCCCATTACCCTATATACCCTAATCACCGCCCCTCCCCATTACCCTATATACCCTAATCACTGCCCCTCCCCATTACCCTATATACCCTAATCACTGCCCCTCCCCATTACCCTATATATCCTAATCACTGCCCCTACCCATTACCCTATATACCCTAATCACTGCTCCTCCCCATTACCCTATATACCCTAATCACTGCTCCTCCCCATTACCCTATATACCCTAATCACTGCTCCTCCCCATTACCCTATATACCATAATCACTGCCCCTCCCCATTACCCTATATACCCTAATCACTGCTCCTCCCCTTTACCCTATATACCCTAATCACTGCCCCACCTCATTACCCTATATACCCTAATCACTGCCCCTCCCCATTACCCTATATATCCTTATCACTGCCCCTCCCCATTACCCTATATACCCGAATCACTGCTCCTCCCCATTACCCTATATACCCTAATCACTGCCCCTCCCCATTACCCTATATATCCTAATCACTGCCCCTCCCCATTACCCTATATACCCAAATCACTGCTCCTCCCCATTACCCTATATACCCTAATCACTGCTCCTCCCCATTACCCTATATACCCGAATCACTGCTCCTCCCCATTACCCTATATCCCCTAATCACTGCCCCTCCCCATTACCCTATATATCCTAATCACTGCCCCTCCCCATTACCCTATATCCCCTAATCACTGCCCCTCCCCATTACCCTATATCCCCTGATCACTGCCCTCCCCATTACCCTATATACCCTAATCACTGCCCCTCCCCATTACCCTATATACCATAATCACTGCCCCTCCCCATTACCCTATATATCCTAATCACTGCCCCTCCCCATTACCCTATATATCCTAATCACTGCTCCTACCCATTACCCTATATACCCTAATCACTGCTCCTCCCCATTACCCTATATACCCTAATCACTGCTCCTCCCCATTACCCTATATACCCTAATCACTGCTCCTCCCCATTACCCTATATACCATAATCACTGCTCCTCCCCATTACCCTATATACCATAATCACTGCCCCTCCCCATTACCCTATATACCCTAATCACTGCTCCTCCCCTTTACCCTATATACCCTAATCACTGCCCCACCTCATTACCCTATATACCCTAATCACTGCCCCTCCCCATTACCCTATATATCCTTATCACTGCCCCTCCCCATTACCCTATATACCCGAATCACTGCTCCTCCCCATTACCCTATATACCCTAATCACTGCCCCTCCCCATTACCCTATATATCCTAATCACTGCCCCTCCCCATTACCCTATATACCCGAATCACTGCTCCTCCCCATTACCCTATATACCCTAATCACTGCTCCTCCCCATTACCCTATATACCCGAATCACTGCTCCTCCCCATTACCCTATATCCCCTAATCACTGCCCCTCCCCATTACCCTATATATCCTAATCACTGCCCCTCCCCATTACCCTATATCCCCTAATCACTGCCCCTCCCCATTACCCTATATCCCCTGATCACTGCCCTCCCCATTACCCTATATACCCTAATCACTGCCCCTCCCCATTACCCTATATACCATAATCACTGCCCCTCCCCATTACCCTATATATCCTAATCACTGCCCCTCCCCATTACCCTATATATCCTAATCACTGCTCCTCCCCATTACCATATATCCCCTAATCACTGCCCCTCCCCATTACCCTATATCCCCGATCACTGCCCCTCCCCATTACCCTATATATCCTAATCACTGCTCCTCCCCATTACCCTATATCCACTGATCCCAGCCCCTCCCCATTACCCTGCCCCCTGGTGAATGGTTTGGTGTGTAGAGGTGTATAATTTGGGGTGGACAGGTGATTAGATTTCCTGCAGCGTCTGATCATATAACACAGTTATTCTGTCCAGTTCTTTATTAGATACTAACTCATTATATAACACAGTCCAATCCGCCACATGCTGGTCACATGATCACGTGATGAGGCCCCAGGTGCTGGGCACATGAGCAGGTGACAGTTGTTAGTCACATGACCAGGCAGCGGCGCCCTGGCTGCAGGTACTCCATGTTGGCGCCCTTCCTCAGGTAGCTGAGATCCAGGCTCTTGTAGCTGAGGAACCCGGGAAGGGAGAAGTCGTCTCTCTCCGGCTCGCCCTGTCGCACTGCGGCTCGCAGCTCCTTGGCCAGCCTGACGTTGTCTCCAGCCGCCTTCACCTGCTGCTGATCCTGAGGGTTCTAGGGAGAGAGGGAGAGGAGTGAGTGTGTGCAGATTGCACATGTACTCACACTCATACTCATACTCAACACTTACTTTACGCAGGTTGTACTTCTCCCGAAAGTGTTCCCTCATCACCGCCCTCTCTGCCTTCTGCTGGGCGTACAGCGAGTCTCTCCTCTTCCTGCCAAGACACAATGCAGGCGATAGGCTATACTGGGGGGTAACACATGCCCGATTGTATAATATATACATGGCTGTATGATATATATACCCGGCTACAGGCTATACCAGGAGTTACATACGCCTGGCTCTATGATATATATACCCGGCTATAGGCTATACCAGGAGTTACATACGCCCGGCTGTATGATATATACCCGGCTGTATGATATATATACCCGGCTATAGGCTATACCATGAGTTACATACGCCCGGCTGACTGTATGATATATACCCGGCTATATGATATATATACCCGGCTATAGGCTATACTAGGAGTTACACACGCCCGGCTGTATGATATATACCCGGCTGTATGATATATATATATATATATACCTGGCTATAGGCTATACTAGGAGTTACACACGCCCGGCTGTATGATATATACCCGGCTGTATGATATATATACCCAGCTATAGGCTATACTAGGAGTTACACACGCCCGGCTGTATGATATATACCCGTCTGTATGATATAATCCCGGCTATAGGCTATACTACGAGTTACACACGCCCGGCTGTATGATATATACCCGGCTGTATGATATATATACCCGGCTATAGGCTATACTAGGAGTAACACACGCCCGGCTGTATGATATATACCCGGCTGTATAATATATATATACCCGGCTATAGGCTATACTAGGAGTTACACACGCCCGGCTGTATGATATATACCCGGCTGTATGATATATATACCCGGCTATAGGCTATACCAGGAGTTACATACGCCCGGCTGTATAATATATACCCTGCTGTATGATTTATATACCCAGCTATAGGCTATACTAGGAGTTACATACGCCCGGCTGTATGATATATACACGGCTGTATGATATATATACCCGGCTATAGGCTATACTAGGAGTTACACACGCCTGGCTGTATGATATATAGCCGGCTGTATGATATATATACCTGGCTATAGGTTATACTAGGAGTAACACCCCCCCAGCTGTATGATATATACCCGGCTGTATGATATATATACCCGGCTATAGGCTATACTAGGAGTTACACACGCCTGGCTGTATGATATATAGCAGGCTGTATGATATATATACCCGGCTATAGGATATACTAGGAGTTACACACGCCCGGCTGTATAATATATACCCGGCTGTAGGCTTTACTAGGAGTAACACATGCCCGATTGTATAATATATACCCTGCTGTATGATATATATACCTGGCTATAGGCTATACTAGGAGTTACACACGCCCGGCTGTATGATATATACCCGGCTGTATGATATATATATATACCCGGCTACAAGCTATACTAGGAGTTACACACTCCCGGCTGTATGATATAGACCCGGCTGTATGATATATAGACCCGGCTATAGGCTATACTAGGAGTAACACACGCCCGGCTGTATGATATATACCCGGCTACAGGCTATACTAGGACAGACACACGCCTGGCTGTATGATATATACCCAGCTGTATGATATAATCCCGGCTATAGGCTATACTAGGAGCTACACGCACCCGACTGTATGATATATACCCGGCTGTATGATATATATATCCCCGGCTATAGGCTATACTAGGAGTTACACACGCCTGGCTGTATGATATATACCCGGCTGTATGATATAATCCCGGCTATAGGCTATACTACGAGTTACACACGCCCAGCTGTATGATATATACCCGGCTGTATGATACATATACCCGTCTATAGGCTATACAAGGGACTACACACGCCCGGCTGTATGATATATACCCGGCTGTAGGCTATACTAGGAGTAACACATGCCCAGCTGTATGATATATACCCGGCTGTAGGCTATAATAAGAATTTACTTACCGATAATTCTATTTCTCATAGTCCGTAGTGGATGCTGGGAACTCCGTAAGGACCATGGGGAATAGCGGCTCCGCAGGAGACTGGGCACAAAAAGTAAAAGCTTTAGACTAGCTGGTGTGCACTGGCTCCTCCCCCTATGACCCTCCTCCAAGCCTCAGTTAAGATACTGTGCCCGGACGAGCGTACACAATAAGGAAGGATTTTGAATCCCGGGTAAGACTCATACCAGCCACACCAATCACACTGTACAACCTGTGATCTGAACCTAGTTAACAGTATGATAACCGTAGGAGCCTCTGAAAAGATGGCTTCCAACAATAAACAACCCGATTTGTTTGTAACAATAACTATATACAAGTATTGCAGACAATCCGCACTTGGGATGGGCGCCCAGCATCCACTACGGACTATGAGAAATAGAATTATCGGTAAGTAAATTCTTATTTTCTCTGACGTCCTAGTGGATGCTGGGAACTCCGTAAGGACCATGGGAATTATACCAAAGCTCCCAAACGGGCGGGAGAGTGCGGATGACTCTGCAGCACCGAATGAGAGAACTCCAGGTCCTCCTCAGCCAGGGTATCAAATTTGTAGAATTTAGCAAACGTGTTTGCCCCTGACCAAGTAGCTGCTCGGCAAAGTTGTAAAGCCGAGACCCCTCGGGCAGCCGCCCAAGATGAGCCCACCTTCCTTGTGGAATGGGCTTTTACAGATTTTGGCTGTGGCAGGCCTGCCACAGAATGTGCAAGTTGAATTGTACTACAAATCCAACGAGCAATCGTCTGCTTAGAAGCAGGAGCACCCAGCTTGTTGGGTGCATACAGGATAAACAGCGAGTCAGATTTTCTGACTCCAGCCGTCCTGGAAACCTATATTTTCAGGGCCCTGACTACGTCCAGCAACTTGGAGTCCTCCAAGTCCCTAGTAGCCACAGGTACCACAATAGGTTGATTCATGTGAAACGCTGAAACCACCTTAGGGAGAAATTGAGGACGAGTCCTCAATTCCGCCCTATCCGAATGAAATATCAGGTAAGGGCTTTTATAGGATAAAGCCGCCAATTCTGATACGCGCCTGGCTGAAGCCAGGGCCAACAGCATTACCACTTTCCATGTGAGATATTTCAAATCCACTGTGGCAAGTGGTTCAAACCAATGTGATTTTAGGAACCCTAAAACTACATTGAGATCCCAAGGTGCCACTGGAGGCACAAAAGGAGGCTGTATATGCAGTACCCCTTTGACAAACGTCTGAACTTCAGGCACTGAAGCCAGTTCTTTCTGGAAGAAGATCGACAGGGCCGAAATTTTAACCTTAATGGATCCTAATTTTAGGCCCATAGACAATCCTGCTTGCAGGAAATGTAGGAAACGACCCAGTTGAAATTCCTCCGTAGGGGCCTTCTTGGCCTCACACCACGCAACATATTTTCGCCAAATGCGATGATAATGTTTTGCAGTTACATCCTTCCTGGCCTTGATCAGGGTAGGGATGACTTCATCTGGAATGCCTTTTTCCTTCAGGATCCGGCGTTCAACCGCCATGCCGTCAAACGCAGCCGCGGTAAGTCTTGGAACAGACAAGGTCCCTGCTGGAGCAGGTCCTTCCTTAGAGGTAGAGGCCACGGGTCCTCCGTGAGCATCTCTTGCAGCTCCGGGTACCAAGTTCTTCTTGGCCAATCCGGAGCCACGAGTATCGTTCTTACTCCTCTCCTTCTTATGATTCTCAGTACTTTTGGTATGAGAGGAAGAGGAGGGAACACATATACCGACTGGAACACCCACGGAGTTACCAGAGCGTCCACCGCTATTGCCTGAGGGTCCCTTGACCTGGCGCAATATCTGTCCAGTTTCTTGTTGAGACGGGACGCCATCATGTCCACCTTTGGTTTTTCCCAACGGTTTACAATCACTTGGAAGACTTCTGGATGAAGTCCCCACTCCCCCGGGTGGAGGTCGTGTCTGCTGAGGAAGTCTGCTTCCCAGTTGTCCACTCCCGGAATGAACACTGCTGACAGTGCTATCACATGATTTTCCGCCCAGCGGAGAATCCTTGCAGCTTCTGCCATTGTCCTCCTGCTTCTTGTGCCGCCCTGTCTGTTTACGTTGGCGACAGTTGTGATGTTGTCCGACTGGATCAATACCGGTTGACCCTGAAGCAGAGGCCTTGCTTGACTTAGGGCATTGTAAATGGCCCTTAGCTCTAGGATATTTATGTGAAGAGACGTTTCCATGCTTGACCACAAGCCCTGGAAATTTCTTCCCTGTGTGACTGCTCCCCAGCCTCTCAGGCTGGCATCCGTGGTTACCAGCATCCAATCCTGAATGCCGAATCTGCGGCCCTCTAGAAGATGAGCCTTCTGTAACCACCACAGGAGAGATACCCTTGTCCTTGGAGATAGGGTTATCCGCTGATGCATCTGAAGATGCGATCCGGACCATTTGTCCAGCAGATCCCACTGAAAAGTTCTTGCATGGAATCTTCCGAATGGAATCGCTTCGTAAGAAGCCACCATTTTTCCCAGGACTCTCGTGCACTGATGCACTGACACTTGTCCTGGTTTTAGGAGGTTCCTGACTAGCTCGGATAACTCCCTGGCCTTCTCCTCCGGGAGAAACACCTTTTTCTGGACTGTGTCCAGAATCATCCCTAGGAACAACAGACGTGTCGTCGGGATCAGTTGGGATTTTGGAAAATTCAGAATCCACCCGTGTTGTTGGAGCACTACTTGGGTTAGTGCTACTCCGACCTCCAGCTGTTCTCTGGATCTTGCCCTTATCAGGAGATCGTCCAAGTAAGGGATAATTAAGACGCCTTTTCTTCGAAGAAGAATCATCATTTCGGCCATTACCTTGGTAAAGACCCGGGGTGCCGTGGACAATCCAAACGGCAGCGTCTGAAACTGATAGTGACAGTTCTGTACCACGAACCTGAGGTACCCTTGGTGAGAAGGGTAGATTGGGACATGGAGGTAAGCATCCTTGATGTCCAGAGACACCATATAGTCCCCTTCTTCCAGGTTCGCCATCACTGCTCTGAGTGACTCCATCTTGAATTTGAACCTTTTTATGTAAGTGTTCAAAGATTTTAGATTTAAAATTGGTCTCACCGAGCCGTCCGGCTTCGGTACCACAAACAGCGTGGAATAATACCCCTTTCCCTGCTGTAGGAGGGGTACCTTGATTATCACCTGCTGGGAATACAGCTTGTGAATAGCTTCCAATACTGCCTCCCTGTCGGAGGGAGACGTTGGTAGAGCAGACTTCAGGAACCGGCGAGGGGGAGACGTCTCGAATTCCAATTTGTACCCCTGTGATACTACCTGCAGGATCCAGGGGTCCACTTGCGAGTGAGCCCACTGCGCGCTGAAATTCTTGAGACGGCCCCCCACCGTGCCCGAGTCTGCTTGCAGAGCCCCAGCGTCATGCTGAGGACTTGGCAGAAGCGGGGGAGGGCTTCTGCTCCTGGGAAGAGGCTGCATGGTGCAGTCTTTTTCCCCTTCCTCTGCCCCGGGGCAGGAACGAGCAGCCTTTTTCCCTCTTGCCCTTATAGGGACGAAAGGACTGGGTTTGAAAAGACGGTGTCTTTTTCTGCTGAGAGGTGACCTGGGGTAAAAAGGTGGATTTTCCAGCCGTTGCCGTGGCCACCAGGTCCGATAGACCGACCCCAAATAACTCCTCCCCTTTATACGGCAATACTTCCATATGTCGTTTGGAATCCGCATCACCTGACCACTGTCGCGTCCATAACGTTCTTCTGGCAGAAATGGACATCGCACTTACTCTAGATGCCAGGGTGCAAATATCCCTCTGTGCATCTCGCTTATATAGTAATGCATCCTTCAAATGCTCTATAGTTAATAATATACTGTCCCTATCCAGGGTATCAATATTTTCAGTCAGGGAATCCGACCAAGCCACTCTAGCGCTGCACATCCAGGCTGAGGCGATCGCTGGTCGCAGTATAACACCGGTATGTGTGTATATACCTTTTAAGATATTTTCCAGCCTTCTATCAGCTGGTTCCTTGAGAGCGGCCGTATCAGGAGACGGTAACGCCACTTGTTTTGATAAGCGTGTGAGCGCCTTATCTACCCTAGGGGGTGTTTCCCAACGTGCCCTAACCTCTGGCGGGAAAGGGTATAGTGCCAATAATTTATTAGAAATCAGCAGTTTTTTATCGGGGGAAACCCACGCTTCATCACACACCTCATTTAATTCATCTGATTCAGGAAAAACTACGGGTAGTTTTTTCACACCCCACATAATACCCCTTTTTGTGGTACTTGTAGTATCAGAAATGTTCAATGCCTCCTTCATTGCCGTGATCATGTAACGTGTGGCCCTACTGGACATTACGTTTGTCTCGTCACCGTCGACACTGGATTCAGTATCCGTGTCAGGGTCTGTGTCGACCATCTGAGGTAACGGGCGTTTTAGCGCCCCTGACGGTATCTGAGACGCCTGAACAGGCACTAATTGATTTGTCGGCTGTCTCATGTCGTCAACAGTTTTTTGCAAAGTGCTGACATTGTCACGTAATTCTTTAATTACTACCATCCAGTCAGGTGTCGACTCCCTAGGGGGTGACATCACTAACACAGGCAATTGCTCTGCTTCCACATCATTTTCCTCCTCATACATGTCGACACAATCGTACCGACACCCAGCACACACACAGGGAATGCTCTGATAGAGGACAGGACCCCACTAGCCCTTTGGGAAGACAGAGGGAGAGTTTGCCAGCACACACCAGAGCACTATATATATACAGGGATAACCTTATATAAGTGTTACTCCCTGTTATAGCTGCTGTATTTATATATTAGCTGCCAATAGTGCCCCCCTCTCTGTTTTACCCTGTTTCTGTAGTGCAGGACTGCAGGGGAGAGTCAGGGAGCCGTCCTTCCAGCGGAGCTGTGAAAGAAAATGGCGCTTGTGTGCTGAGGAGAAAGGCTCCGCCCCCTTCACGGCGGCCTTTTCTCCCGCTTTTTTCAGGAAACTGGCAGGGGATAAATGCATCCATATAGCCCAGGAGCTATATGTGATGCATTTTTTTTTTAGCCATATAAGGTTTACATATCGTTTTTATTGCGTCTCAGGGCGCTCCCCCCCAGCGCCCTGCACCCTCAGTGACCGGAGTGTGAAGTGTGCTGAGAGCAATGGCGCACAGCTGCAGTGCTGTGCGCTACCTTATTTGAAGACAGGAACGTCTTCTGCCGCCGCTTTCTCCGGACCTCTTCGCTCTTCTGGCTCTGTAAGGGGGCCGGCGGCGCGGCTCCGGGACCCATCCAGGCTGAACCTGTGATCGTCCCTCTGGAGCTAATGTCCAGTAGCCAAGAAGCCCAATCCACTCTGCAGTCAGGTGAGTTCGCTTCTTCTCCCCTTAGTCCCACGATGCAGTGAGCCTGTTGCCAGCAGGACTCACTGAAAATAAAAAACCTATTTAAACTTTTACTTCTAAGCAGCTCAGGAGAGCCACCTAGCTTGCACCCTTCTCGTTCGGGCACAGTATCCTAACTGAGGCTTGGAGGAGGGTCATAGGGGGAGGAGCCAGTGCACACCAGCTAGTCTAAAGCTTTTACTTTTTGTGCCCAGTCTCCTGCGGAGCCGCTATTCCCCATGGTCCTTACGGAGTTCCCAGCATCCACTAGGACGTCAGAGAAATTAGGAGTAACACATGCCCGATTGTATAATATATACCCGGCTGTATGATACATATACCCGGCTATAGGCTATACTAGGAGTTACACACGCCCGGCTGTATGATATATACTTGGCTGTATGATATATATACCCGGCTATAGGCTATACTAGGAGTTACACACGCCCGGCTGTATGATATATACCCGGCTGTATGATATATATACCCGGCTATAGGCTATACCAGGAGTTACATACGCCCGGCTGTATAATATATACCCTGCTGTATGATTTATATACCCAGCTATAGGCTATACTAGGAGTTACATACGCCCGGCTGTATGATATATACACGGCTGTATGATATATATACCCGGCTATAGGCTATACTAGGAGTTACACACGCCTGGCTGTATAATATATAGCCGGCTGTATGATATATATACCTGGCTATAGGCTATACTAGGAGTAACACCCCCCCAGCTGTATGATATATACCCGGCTGTATGATATATATATACCCGGCTATAGGCTATACTAGGAGGTACACACGCCCAGCTGTATGATATATACCCGGCTGTATGATACATATACCAGTCTACAGGCTATACTAGGGACTACACACGCCCGGCTGTATGATATATACCCGGCTGTATGATATATATATACCCGGCTGTAGGCTATACTAGGAGTAACACATGCCCAGCTGTATGATATATACCCGGCTGTAGGCTATATTAGGAGTAACACATGCCCGATTGTATAATATATACCCGGCTGTATGATACATATACCCGGCTATAGGCTATACTAGGAGTTACACACGCCCGGCTGTATGATATATATACCCGGCTATAGGCTATACTAGGAGTTACACACGCCCGGCAGTATGATATATACCCGGCTGTATGATATAATCCCGGCAATAGGCTATACTACGAGTTACAGACGCTCGGCTGTATGATATATACCCGGCTGTAGGCTATACTAGGAGTAACACATGCCCGGCTGTATGATATATACCCGGCTGTATGATATAATCCCGGCTATAGGCTATACTAGCAGTAACACATGCCTGGCTCTATGATATATACCCGGCTGTATAATATATACCTGGCTGTAGGCTATACTAGGAGTAAAACACGCCCGGCTGTATAATATATACCCGGCTGTAGGCTATGCTAGGAGTAAGACACACCCGGCTATATAATATATACCCGGCTGTAGACCATACTAGGAGTAACACATGCCCGGCTGTACAATATATACCCGGCTGTAGACCATACAAGGAGTAATACACGCCCGGCTGTATGATATACACCAGGCTGTATAATATATACCCGGCTGTAGGCTATACTAGGAGTAAAACACGCCCGGCTGTATAATATATACCCAGCTGTACGCTATACTAGGAGTAACACATGCCCACCTGTATAATATATACCGGCTGCAGACCATACTAGGAGTAACATACGCCCGGTAGTATAATATATACCCGGTTGTAGGCTATACTAGGAGTAACACATGCCCGGCTGTATGAGATATACCTGGCTGTATAATATATACCCGGCTGTATAATATATACACGGCTATAGGCTATAGTTGGAGTAACACACGCCCGGCTGTATGATATATACCTGGCTGTATAATATATACCCAGCTGTAGGCTATACTAGGAGTAACACATACCCGGCTGTACAATATATACCCGGATGTATAATATATACCCGATTGTAGGCTATACTAGGAGTGACACATGCCCGCCTGTATAATAAATACCCGGCTGCAGACCATACTAGGAGTAACACATGCCCGGCAGTATAATATCTATCCGGTTGTAGGCTATACTAGGAGTAACACACGCCCAGCTGTATAATATATACCCGGCTGTACGCTATACTAGGAGTAACACACGCCCAGCTGTATAATATATACCCGGCTGTACGCTACACTAGGAGTAACACACGCCCAGCTGTATAATATATACCTGGCTGTACGCTATACTAGGAGTAACAAACGCCCAGCTGTATAATATATACCCGGCTGTACTCTATACTAGGAGTAACACACACCCAGCTGTATAATATATACCCTGCTGTAGGCTATACTAGGAGTAAGACACGCCCGGCTGTATAATACATACCCGGCTGTAGACCATACTAGGAGTAACACATGCCCGGCTGTATAATATATACCCGGCTGTAGGCTATACTGGGAGTAAAACACGCCCGGCTGTATAATATATACCCGGCTGTAGACCATACTAGGAGTAATACATGCCCGGCTGTATAATATATACCCGGATGTAGGCTATACTAGGAGTAACACATGCCCGGCTGTATAATATATACCCGGCTGTAGACCATACTAGGAGTAACACACGCCGGCTGTATAATATATGCCCGGCTGTATAATATATACCCGGCTGTAGGCTATACTAGGAGTAACACATGCCCGACTGTATAATATATACCCGGCTGTATAATATATGCCCGGCTGTAGATCATACTAGGAGTAACACACGCCTGGCTGTACAATATATACCCGGCTGTATAATATATACCCGGCTGTAGACCATACTAGGAGTAACACACGCCCTGCTGTACAATATATACCCGGCTGTAGGCTATATTAGGAGTAAGACACACCCGGCTGTATAATATATACCCGGCTGTGACAGGACGATACCGTACGGAAGCACTCGCAGCTTCCGCGTCCCGTTGACTGCGCACAGAATGGAAGGTCAAGCCGCACGAGGCCTGACCACATAGGGGATTCCCTGCTTACCGTCAGTAACCGCCTGTTACTGACTCCACCCACTGCGCTGTGGGCGGGTTCTCACTGCCACCACCAAACTCCTAACCTGCCGTGGCGTTTGGAACCACGGTTCTGCTCTGTATGTGCCGACGCACTGCTTTACCACACCTGTGTGGTGTTGACGAATCCCCTCTAGCCACTTGCTAGGCCTCTACCGGTAGCTGGCGGAAGGCGGAGCTTGGAGACGTCAGGTGCTTCCCTGGACAGCCGGAGAACGGGGCTAGGTTTGGCCTAACCCTGTTGGTCACAAGATGAAGCAGTCTTCTTGAGGCAAAGGTGTTTATTGCTCAAATAACCTTTAAAAAGGCTCCTCCCTATTGCTAGGGGCAACGGCATACAATCAAGATCTTTTCAGCAGAAGAAGATGTTACAATACACCATCCTATGGGCCAACTGCCCTCCTTTTATCCCTCTCCAAGACCCTCTACCACAGGGGGTAAGCCCGCCCTGTGGTGTACAACCAATCAATGTTTACCCATGAGCTGTGCATGCTCTGGACTCATGCACACCTAACATTGTCCCCAATGGACAGTGGGGAGTGGCCGGTCTCCTTTGTCTCTCCCATCTGGGAGAGCAGGCTACTCCCACGGTGCCGTTCAGTCTGGCTGGGGGGAAGTTTTCCCTCCTAAACTGACTTCCAGAAACCTGCCCGGGACCCCTCTCACTGCCTGCAGCCTGGATTTGGGCTCCAGAGCTGGGCAGCCTGACTCCCCGGTCCAGGTCTCTGGTTCACTACGGCTGATCTCCATGGAGCTCCAAGAAACCCCTCAGCTTGTTCTATAGCTAAGCTGCTTCTCTTTCTCCCTGTCCCCATTGGAACTGTGAGGCTGGATGGGAAAGCATTCCGTTTTTAGGGAAAAGGTCTGGGAGAATCCATCAGCCTGCACAGCTATGGATTCCCCCCTCCTGGGACACACAATCAAGTAAGTGCATTTTATCTTTAAATACATTACATTTTTAAATCACACTGTACATTTCTCTTTAAATATACACTGAGCCTGTGCCCTGCACAGACTCTACATACTCAGGCACTGCAGTGCCTTCCCTAGCCCTGCAGCCTGGCTGTCCAGGGAAGCACCTGACGTCTCCAAGCTCCGCCTTCCGCCAGCTACCGGTAGAGGCCTAGCAAGTGGCTAGAGGGGATTCGTCAACACCACACAGGTGTGGTAAAGCAGTGCGTCGGCACATACAGAGCAGAACCGTGGTTCCAAACGCCACGGCAGGTTAGGAGTTTGGTGGTGGCAGCGAGAACCCGCCCACAGCGCAGTGGGTGGAGTCAGTAACAGGCGGTTACTGACGGTAAGCAGGGAATCCCCTATGTGGTCAGGCCTCGTGCGGCTTGACCTTCCATTCTGTGCGCAGTCAACGGGACGCGGAAGCTGCGAGTGCTTCCGTACGGTATCGTCCTGTCACACCGGCTGTATAATATATACCCGGCTGTAGACCATACTAGGAGTAACACATGCCCAGCTGTATGATATAAACCCGGCTGTAGGCTATACTAAGAGTAACACACGCCCGGCTGTATAATATATACCCGGCTGTAGGCTATACTAGGAGTAACACACGCCCGGCTGTATAATATATACCCGGCTGTATAATATATACCCGGCTGTAGACCATACTAGGAGTAACACACGCCCGGCTGTACAATATATACCCGGCTGTAGGCTATACTAGGAGTAACACACGCCCGGCTGTATAATATATACCCGGCTGTATAATATATACCCGGCTGTAGACCATACTAGGAGTAACACATGCCCAGCTGTATGATATATACCCGGCTGTAGGCTATACTAGGAGTAACACACGCCCGGCTGTATAATATATACCCGGCTGTAGGCTATACTAGGAGTAAAACACGCCCGGCTGTATAATATATACCCGGCTGTACGCTATACTAGGAGTAACACACGCCCAGCTGTATAATATATACCCGGCTGTACGCTATACTAGGAGTAACAAACGCCCAGCTGTATAATATATACCCGGCTGTACTCTATACTAGGAGTAACACACACCCAGCTGTATAATATATACCCTGCTGTAGGCTATACTAGGAGTAAGACACGCCCGGCTGTATAATACATACCCGGCTGTAGACCATACTAGGAGTAACACATGCCCGGCTGTATAATATATACCCGGCTGTAGGCTATACTGGGAGTAAAACACGCCCGGCTGTATAATATATACCCGGCTGTAGACCATACTAGGAGTAATACATGCCCGGCTGTATAATATATACCCGGATGTAGGCTATACTAGGAGTAACACATGCCCGGCTGTATAATATATACCCGGCTGTAGACCATACTAGGAGTAACACACGCCGGCTGTATAATATATGCCCGGCTGTATAATATATACCCGGCTGTAGGCTATACTAGGAGTAACACATGCCCGACTGTATAATATATACCCGGCTGTATAATATATGCCCGGCTGTAGACCATACTAGGAGTAACACACGCCTGGCTGTACAATATATACCCGGCTGTATAATATATACCCGGCTGTAGACCATACTAGGAGTAACACACGCCCGGCTGTACAATATATACCCGGCTGTAGGCTATATTAGGAGTAAGACACACCCGGCTGTATAATATATACCCGGCTGTATAATATATACCCGGCTGTAGACCATACTAGGAGTAACACATGCCCAGCTGTATGATATAAACCCGGCTGTAGGCTATACTAAGAGTAACACACGCCCGGCTGTATAATATATACCTGGCTGTAGGCTATACTAGGAGTAACACACGCCCGGCTGTATAATATATACCCGGCTGTATAATATATACCCGGCTGTAGACCATACTAGGAGTAACACACGCCTGGCTGTACAATATATACCCGGCTGTATAATATATACCCGGCCGTAGACCATACTAGGAGTAACACACGCCCGGCTGTACAATATATACCCGGCTGTAGGCTATACTAGGAGTAACACACGCCCGGCTGTATAATATATACCCGGCTGTATAATATATACCCGGCTGTAGACCATACTAGGAGTAACACATGCCCAGCTGTATGATATATACCCGGCTGTAGGCTATACTAGGAGTAACACACGCCCGGCTGTATAATATATACCCGGCTGTAGGCTATACTAGGAGTAAAACACGCCCGGCTGTATAATATATACCCGGCTGTAGACCATACTAGGAGTAACACATGCCCGGCTGTATAATATATACCCGGCTGTAGGCTATACTAGGAGTAACACACGCCCGGCTGTATAATATATACCCGGCTGTAGACCATACTAGGAGTAACACATGCCCGGCTGTATAATATATACCCGGCTGTAGGCTATACTAGGAGTAACACACGCCCGGCTGTATAATATATACCCGGCTGTATAATATATACCCGGCTGTATACCATACTAGGAGTAACACATGCCCGGCTGTATAATATATACCCGGCTGTAGGCTATACTAGGAGTAACACACGCCCGCCTGTATAATATATACCCGGCTGTATAATATATACCCGGCTGTAGACCATACTAGGAGTAACACATGCCCAGCTGTATGATATATACCCGGCTGTAGGCTATACTAGGAGTAACACACGCCCGGCTGTATAATATATGCCCGGCTGTAGACCATACTAGGAGTAACACATGCCCGGCTGTATAATATATACCTGGCTGTAGGCTATACTAGGAGTAACACACGCCCGGCTGTATAATATATACCCGGCTGTAGACCATACTAGGAGTAACACATGCCCGGCTGTATAATATATACCCGGCTGTAGGCTATACTAGGAGTAAAACACGCCCGGCTGTATAATATATACCCGGCTGTATACCATACTAGGAGTAACACATGCCCGGCTGTATAATATATACCCGGCTGTAGGCTATACTAGGAGTAACACACGCCCGCCTGTATAATATATACCCGGCTGTATAATATATACCCGGCTGTAGACCATACTAGGAGTAACACATGCCCGGCTGTATAATATATACCCGGCTGTAGGCTATACTAGGAGTAACACACGCCCGGCTGTATAATATATACCCGGCTGTAGACCATACTAGGAGTAACACATGCCCGGCTGTATAATATATACCCGGCTGTAGGCTATACTAGGAGTAACACACGCTCGCCTGTATAATATATACCCGGCTGTAGGCTATACTAGGAGTAACACACGCCCGGCTGTATAATATATACCCGGCTGTAGGCTATACTAGGAGTAAAACACGCCCGGCTGTATAATATATACCCGGCTGTATACCATACTAGGAGTAACACATGCCCGGCTGTATAATATATACCCGGCTGTAGGCTATACTAGGAGTAACACACACCCGGCTGTATAATATATACCCGGCTGTATAATATATACCCGGCTGTATAATATATACTAGGAGTAAAACACGCCCGGCTGTATAATATATACCCGGCTGTAGACCATACTAGGAGTAACACACGCCCGGCTGTATAATATATACCCGGCTGTAGGCTATACTAGGAGTAACACACGCCCGGCTGTATAATATATACCCGGCTGTAGACCATACTAGGAGTAACACATGCCCGGCTGTATAATATATACCCGGCTGTAGGCTATACTAGGAGTAACACACGCCCGGCTGTATAATATATACCCGGCTGTAGACCATACTAGGAGTAACACACGCCCGGCTGTATAATATATACCCGGCTGTAGGCTATACTAGGAGTAACACACGCCCGGCTGTATAATATATACCTGGCTGTAGACCATACTAGGAGTAACACATGCCCGGCTGTATAATATATACCCGACTGTAGGCTATACTAGGAGTAACACATGCCCGGCTGTATAATATATACCTGGCTGTAGACCATACTAGGAGTAACACACGCCCGGCTGTATAATATATACCCGGCTGTAGGCTATACTAGGAGTAACACACGCCCGCCTGTATAATATATACCCGGCTGTAGGCTATACTAGGAGTAACACATGCTCGGCTGTATAATATATACCCAGCTGTAGGCTATACTAGGAGTAACACACGCCCGGCTGTATAATATATACCTGGCTGTAGACCATACTAGGAGTAACACACGCCCGGCTGTATAATATATACCCGGCTGTAGGCTATACTAGGAGTAACACACACCCGCCTGTATAATATATACCTGGCTGTAGACCATACTAGGAGTATACACCTGACTATACATTTCGGGGCCTATGCAGGGTTTGCTCGGCATTGCGTATAGTGATGCAAATGCGTTTGGCGTGTGCACCGCTCCTATCAGTTCCGCCAGTTCTATCATTGGAGTATAACGTTTCATGCCGCGTGTGTATGGTTTGGTCAGCATCCCCCTCTTTGTAAGAGAGCCTAAGTGAAGATGCGCCTGTGACGCGTTCACCTCTGCGTGCGGATTGAAGGCGTCTTACGTGTCAGGTTGTAGGACCCTGCGGTGTTGCTGCTCGTCTGCACTCCATCTTCTTGTGGTGAATATGCTGGACTTGTCCTCTCTGGGAGGTCGGAGGTCCTGTGTGAACCCCCCAGATGTGCAGCAAGACATACTCTTCACTGGTCCCCCAAACAGTGACTTGGCCACGGAAGCCATAATTGCAGATATCACTAGATGCAGGAGGAAAGGCACAAAACACGTAGCCTGGAACGGTTCAGCAATGTTCTATTCAGATCTAAAGGGATGAATACACCACAAGGTTACCATACAAGTATAAGTGTGGGGTGTAGGAGAAGGGGCATGGCGGCGGTTACAGGGTGGGGTGTAGGAGAAGGTGCATGGCGGTGGTTACAGGGTGGGGTGTAGGAGAAGGTGCGTGGCAGCGGTTACAGGGTGTGGTGTAGGAGAAGGTTTTGGCGGTGGTTACAGGGTGGGGGTGTAGGAGAAGGTGCGTGGCAGCGGTTACAGGGTGGGGTGTAGGAGAAGGTGCGTGGCAGTGGTTACAGGGTAGGGTGTAGGAGAAGGTGCGTGGCAGTTGTTACAGGGTGGGGTGTAGGAGAAGGTGCGTGGCAGCGGTTACAGGGTAGGGTGTAGGAGAAGGTGCGTGGCGGTGGTTACAGGGTGGGGTGTAGGAGAAGGTGCGTGGCAGCGGTTACAGTGTGGGGTGTAGGAGAAGGTGCGTGGCAGCGGTTACAGGGTGGGGTGTAGGAGAAGGTGCCTGGCGGTGGTTACAGGGTGGGGTGTAGGAGAAGGTGCGTGGCAGCGGTTACAGGGTGGGTGTAGGAGAAGGTGTCTGGCGGTGGTTACAGGGTGGAGGATAGGAGAAGGTGCGTGGCAGCGGTTACAGGGTGGGGTGTAGGAGAAGGTGCCTGGCGGTGGTTACAGGGTGGGGTGTAGGAGAAGGTGCGTGGCAGCGGTTACAGGGTGGGGTGTAGGAGAAGGTGCGTGGCAGCGGTTACAGGGTAGGGTGTAGGAGAAGGTGCGTGGCGGCGGTTACAGGATGGGGAGTAGGAGAAGGTGCGTGGCAGCGATTACAGGGTGGGGTATAGGAGAAGGTGCGTGGCGGCGGTTACAGGGTGGGGTGTAGGAGAAGATGCATGGCGGCGGTTACAGGGTGGGGTGTAGGAGAAGGTGCGTGGCGGCGGTTACAGGGTGGGGTGTAGGAGAAGGTGCGTGGCGGCGGTTACAGGGTGGGATGTAGGAGAAGGTGCGTCGCAGCGGTTACAGGGTGGGGTGTAGGAGAAGGTGCGTGGCAGCGGTTACAGGGTGGGGTGTAGGAGAAGGTGCGTGGCAGTGGTTACAGGGTGGGGTGTAGGAGAAGGTGCGTGGCGGTGGCTACAGGGTGGGGTGTAGGAGAAGGTGCCTGGTGGTGGTTACAGGGTGGGATGTAGGAGAAGGTGCGTGGCAGCGGTAACAGGGCGGGGAGTAGGAGAAGGGGCGTGGTGGCGGTTACAGGGTGGGGTGTAGGAGAAGGTGCGTGGCGGCAGTTACAGGGTGGGGTGTAGGAGAAGGTGCGTGGCGGTGGTTACAGGGTGGAATGTAGGAGAAGGTGCATGGCAGCGGTTACAGGGTGGGATGTGGGAGAAGGTGCGTGGCAGCGGTTACAGGGTGGGATGTAGGAGAAGGTGCGTGGCAGCGGTTACAGGGCGGGGTGTAGGAGAAGGTGCGTGGCGGCGGTTACAGGGTGGGGTGTAGGAGAAGGTGTGTGGCGGAGGTTACAGGGTGGGATGTAGGAGAAGGTGCGTGGCGGTGGTTACAGGGTGGGGTGTAGGAGAAGGTGTGTGGCGGAGGTTACAGGGTGGAATGTAGGAGAAGGTGCGTGGCAGCGGTTACAGGGTGGGATGTGGGAGAAGGTGTGTGGCAGCGGTTACAGGGCGGGGTGTAGGAGAAGGTGCGTGGCGGCGGTTACAGGGTGGGGTGTAGGAGAAGGTGCGTGGCGGTGGTTACAGGGTGGGGTGTAGGAGAAGGTGCGTGGCAGCGGTTACAGGGTGGGGTGTAGGAGAAGGTGCGTGGCAGTGGTTACAGGGTGGGGTGTAGGAGAAGGTGCGTGGCGGCGGTTACAGGGTGGGGGTAGGAGAAGGTGCGTGGCAGTGGTTACAGGGTAGGGTGTAGGAGAAGATGCGTGGCAGTTGTTACAGGGTGGGGGGTAGGAGAAGGTGCGTGGCGGCGGTTACAGTGTGGGGTGTTGGAGAAGGTGCGTGGCAGCGGTTACAGGGTGGGGTGTAGGAGAAGGTGCGTGGCAGCGGTTACAGGGTGGGGTGTAGGAGAAGCTGCGTGGCAGCGGTTACAGGGTGGGGTGTAGGAGAAGGTTGTGGCGGCGGTTACAGGGTGGGGTGTAGGAGAAGGTGCGTGGTGGCGGTTACAGGGTGGGGTGTAGGAGAAGGTGCGTGGCAGCGGTTACAGGGTGTTGTGGCATGACACTGGTGAACATGTGGCTGTGGTGATGGGATGGGGCATAGTGACACAGAGATTATCAGATTAGAATCTGTGACCTGCAGAGACCTCATCACACAATTATCAGCAGTCTCTCCCCCAGCACGGAGCAGTCACTGTGTAACACTGGAGAGCAGTCTCTCCCCCAGCACAGAGCTGTCACTATGTAACACTGGAGAGCAGTCTCCCCCAGCACGGAGCAGTCACTGTGTAACACTGGAGAGCAGTCTCTCCCCCAGCACGGAGCAGTCACTGTGTAACACTGGAGAGCAGTCTCTCCCCCAGCACAGAGCTGTCACTATGTAACACTGGAGAGCAGTCTCTCCCCCAGCACGGAGATGTCACTTTGTAACACTGGAGAGCAGTCTCTCCCCCAGCACGAAGCAGTCACTGTGTAAAACTGGAGCAGTCTCTCCCCAGCACGGAGCAGTCACTGTGTAACACTGGAGAGCAGTCTCTCCCCCCAGCACGGAGCAGTCACTGTGTAACACTGGAGAGCAGTCTCTCCCCCAGCACAGAGCTGTCACTATGTAACACTGGAGAGCAGTCTCTCCCCCAGCACGGAGCAGTCACTGTGTAACACTGGAGAGCAGTCTCTCCCCCAGCACGGAGCAGTCACTGTGTAACACTGGAGAGCAGTCTCTCCCCCAGCACGGAGCAGTCACTGTGTAACACTGGAGAGCAGTCTCTCCCCCAGCACAGAGCTGTCACTATGTAACACTGGAGAGCAGTCTCTCCCCCAGCACGGAGCTGTCACTTTGTAACACTGGAGAGCAGTCTCTCCCCCAGCACGAAGCAGTCACTGTGTAAAACTGGAGCAGTCTCTCCCCAGCACGGAGCAGTCACTGTGTAACACTGGAGAGCAGTCTCTCCCCCAGCACGGAGCAGTCACTGTGTAACACTGGAGAGCAGTCTCTCCCCAGCACGAAGCAGTCACTGTGTAAAACTGAAGCAGTCTCTCCCCCAACACAGAGCAGTCACTGTGTAACACTGGAGCAGTCTCTCCCCCAGCACGGAGCTGTCACTATGTAACACTGGAGAGCAGTCTCTCCCCCAGCACGGAGCAGTCACTGTGTAACACTGGAGAGCAGTCTCTCCCCCAGCACGGAGCAGTCACTGTGTAACACTGGAGAGCAGTTTCTCCCCCAGCACGAAGCAGTCACTGTGTAAAACTGGAGCAGTCTCTCCCCAGCACGGAGCAGTCACTGTGTAACACTGGAGAGCAGTCTCCCCCCCAGCACAGAGCAGTCACTATGTAACACTGGAGAGCAGTCTCTCCCCCAGCACAGAGCAGTCACTGTGTAACACTGGAGAGCAGTCTCCCCCAGCACGGAGCAGTCACTGTGTAACACTGGAGAGCAGTTTCTCCCCCAGCACGAAGCAGTCACTGTGTAAAACTGGAGCAGTCTCTCCCCAGCACGGAGCAGTCACTGTGTAACACTGGAGAGCAGTCTCTCCCCCCAGCACAGAGCAGTCACTGTGTAACACTGGAGAGCAGTCTCTCCCCCAGCACAGAGCTGTCACTATGTAACACTGGAGAGCAGTCTCTCCCCCAGCACGGAGCAGTCACTGTGTAACACTGGAGAGCAGTCTCTCCCCCAGCACGGAGCAGTCACTGTGTAACACTGGAGAGCAGTCTCCCCCAGCACGGAGCAGTCACTGTGTAACACTGGAGAGCAGTCTCCCCCAGCACAGAGCAGTCACTGTGTAACACTGGAGAGCAGTCTCTCCCCCAGCACAGAGCAGTCACTGTGTAACACTGGAGAGCAGTCTCTCCCCCAGCACAGTGCAGTCACTGTGTAACACTGGAGAGCAGTCTCTCCCCCAGCACGGAGCTGTCACTATGTAACACTGGAGAGCAATCTCTCCCCCAGCACAGAGCTGTCACTATGTAACACTGGAGAGCAGTCTCTCCCCCAGCACGGAGCAGTCACTGTGTAACACTGGAGAGCAGTTTCTCCCCCAGCACAGAGCTGTCACTATGCAACACTGGAGAGCAATCTCTCCCCCAGCACAGAGCTGTCACTATGTAACACTGGAGAGCAGTCTCCCCCAGCACAGAGCAGTCACTGTGTAACACTGGAGAGCAGTCTCTCCCCCAGCACAGAGCTGTCACTATGTAACACTGGAGAGCAATCTCTCCCCCAGCACAGAGCTGTCACTATGTAACACTGGAGAGCAGTCTCCCCCAGCACAGAGCAGTCACTGTGTAACACTGGAGAGCAGTCTCTCCCCCAGCACAGAGCTGTCACTATGTAACACTGGAGAGCAATCTCTCCCCCAGCACAGAGCTGTCACTATGTAACACTGGAGAGCAGTCTCTCCCCCAGCACGGAGCAGTCACTGTGTAACACTGGAGAGCAGTTTCTCCCCCAGCACGGAGCTGTCACTATGTAACACTGGAGAGCAGTCTCTCCCCCAGCACGGAGCAGTCACTGTGTAACACTGGAGAGCAGTCTCTCCCCCAGCACGGAGCAGTCACTGTGTAACACTGGAGAGCAGTCTCCCCCAGCACAGAGCTGTCACTGTGTAACACTGGAGAGCAGTCTCTCCCCCCAGCACGGAGCAGTCACTGTGTAACACTGGAGAGCAGTTTCTCCCCCAGCACGAAGCAGTCACTGTGTAAAACTGGAGCAGTCTCTCCCCAGCACGGAGCAGTCACTGTGTAACACTGGAGAGCAGTTTCTCCCCCAGCACGAAGCAGTCACTGTGTAAAACTGGAGCAGTCTCTCCCGCACGGAGCAGTCACTATGTAACACTGGAGAGCAGTCTCTCCCCCCAGCACGGAGCAGTCACTGTGTAACACTGGAGCAGTCTCTCCCCCAGCACAGAGCAGTCACTGTGTGTAACACTGGAGAGCAGTCTCCCCCAGCACAGAGCAGTCACTGTGTAACACTGGAGAGCAGTCTCCCCCAGCATGGAGCAGTCACTGTGTAACACTGGAGAGCAGTCTCCCCCAGCACGGAGCAGTCACTGTGTAACACTGGAGAGCAGTTTCTCCCCCAGCACGAAGCAGTCACTGTGTAAAACTGGAGCAGTCTCTCCCCAGCACGGAGCAGTCACTGTGTAACACTGGAGAGCAGTCTCTCCCCCCAGCACGGAGCAGTCACTGTGTAACACTGGAGAGCAGTCTCCCCCAGCACAGAGCTGTCACTATGTAACACTGGAGAGCAGTCTCTCCCCCAGCACGGAGCAGTCACTGTGTAAAACTGGAGCAGTCTCTCCCAGCACGGAGCAGTCACTGTGTAACACTGGAGAGCAGTCTCTCCCCAGCACGGAGCAGTCACTGTGTAACACTGGAGCAGTCTCTCCCCCAGCACAGAGCAGTCACTGTGTGTAACACTGGAGAGCAGTCTCCCCCAGCACAGAGCAGTCACTGTGTAACACTGGAGAGCAGTCTCCCCCAGCATGGAGCAGTCACTGTGTAGCACTGGAGAGCAGTCTCCCCCAGCATGGAGCAGTCCCTGTGTAACACTGGAGAGCAGTCTCTCCCCCAGCACAGAGCTGTCACTATGTAACACTGGAGAGCAGTCTCCCCCAGCACAGAGCAGTCACTGTGTAACACTGGAGAGCAGTCTCTCCCCCAGCACAGAGCTGTCACTATGTAACACTGGAGAGCAGTCTCCCCCAGCACAGAGCAGTCACTGTGTAACACTGGAGAGCAGTCTCTCCCCCAGCACAGAGCTGTCACTATGTAACACTGGAGAGCAATCTCTCCCCCAGCACACAGCTGTCACTATGTAACACTGGAGAGCAGTCTCTCCCCCAGCACACAGCTGTCACTATGTAACACTGGAGAGCAGTCTCTCCCCCAGCACGGAGCAGTCACTGTGTAACACTGGAGAGCAGTCTCTCCCCCAGCACAGAGCTGTCACTATGTAACACTGGAGAGCAGTCTCTCCCCCAGCACAGAGCAGTCACTGTGTAACACTGGAGAGCAGTCTCTCCCCCAGCACAGAGCTGTCACTATGTAACACTGGAGAGCAGTCTCTCCCCCAGCACAGAGCAGTCACTGTGTAACACTGGAGAGCAGTCTCTCCCCCCAGCACGGAGCAGTCACTGTGTAACACTGGAGAGCAGTCTCTCCCCCAGCACAGAGCAGTCACTGTGTAACACTGGAGAGCAGTCTCCCCCAGCACGGAGCAGTCACTGTGTAACACTGGAGAGCAGTCTCCCCCAGCACGGAGCAATCACTGTGTAACACTGGAGAGCAGTCTCCCCCAGCACGGAGCAATCACTGTGTAACACTGGAGAGCAGTCTCTCCCCCAGCATGGAGCAGTCACTGTGTAAAACTGGAGCAGTCTCCCCCAGCACAAAGCAGTCACTGTGTAAAACTGGAGCAGTCTCTCCCCAGCACGGAGCAGTCACTGTGTAACACTGGAGAGCAGTCTCTCCCCAGCACGGAGCAGTCACTGTGTAACACTGGAGAGCAGTCTCTCCCCCCAGCACGGAGCAGTCACTGTGTAACACTGGAGCAGTCTCCCCCAGCACAGAGCAGTCACTGTGTAACACTGGAGAGCAGTCTCCCCCAGCATGGAGCAGTCACTGTGTAACACTGGAGAGCAGTCTCCCCCAGCATGGAGCAGTCACTGTGTAACACTGGAGAGCAGTCTCCCCCAGCACGGAGCAGTCACTGTGTAACACTGGAGAGCAGTTTCTCCCCCAGCACAGAGCAGTCACTGTGTAACACTGGAGAGCAGTCTCTCCCCCAGCACGAAGCAGTCACTGTGTAAAACTGGAGCAGTCTCTCCCCAGCACGGAGCAGTCACTGTGTAACACTGGAGAGCAGTCTCTCCACAGCACGGAGCAGTCACTGTGTAACACTGGAGAGCAGTCTCTCCCCCCAGCACGGAGCAGTCACTGTGTAACACTGGAGCAGTCTCTCCCCCAGCACAGAGCAGTCACTGTGTAACACTGGAGAGCAGTCTCCCCCAGCATGGAGCAGTCACTGTGTAACACTGGAGAGCAGTCTCCCCCAGCATGGAGCAGTCACTGTGTAACACTGGAGAGCAGTCTCCCCCAGCACAGAGCAGTCACTGTGTAACACTGGAGAGCAGTCTCTCCCCCAGCACAGAGCTGTCACTGTGTAACACTGGAGAGCAGTCTCTCCCCCAGCACAGAGCAGTCACTGTGTAACACTGGAGAGCAGTCTCCCCCAGCACGGAGCAGTCACTGTGTAACACTGGAGAGCAGTCTCTCCCCCAGCACGGAGCAGTCACTGTGTAACACTGGAGAGCAGTCTCCCCCAGCACGGAGCAGTCACTGTGTAACACTGGAGAGCAGTCTCTCCCCCAGCACGGAGCAGTCACTGTGTAACACTGGAGAGCAGTCTCCCCCAGCACGGAGCAGTCACTGTGTAACACTGGAGAGCAGTCTCCCCCAGCACAGAGCAGTCACTGTGTAACACTGGAGAGCAGTCTCTCCCCCAGCACAGAGCAGTCACTATGTAACACTGGAGAGCAGTCTCTCCCCCAGCACACAGCTGTCACTATGTAACACTGGAGAGCAGTCTCTCCCCCAGCACGGAGTAGTCACTGTGTAACACTGGAGAGCAGTCTCTCCCCCAGCACAGAGCTGTCACTATGTAACACTGGAGAGCAGTCTCCCCCAGCACGGAGCAGTCACTGTGTAACACTGGAGAGCAGTCTCCCCCAGCACGGAGCAGTCACTGTGTAACACTGGAGAGCAGTCTCCCCCAGCACGAAGCAGTCACTGTGTAACACTGGAGAGCAGTCTCCCCCAGCACGAAGCAGTCACTGTGTAACACTGGAGAGCAGTCACTGTGTAACACTGGAGAGCAGTCTCCCCCAGCACGAAGCAGTCACTGTGTAACACTGGAGAGCAGTCACTGTGTAACACTGGAGAGCAGTCTCCCCCAGCACGGAGCAGTCACTGTGTAACACTGGAGAGCAGTCTCTCCCCCAGCACGAAGCAGTCACCGTGTAAAACTGGAGCAGTCTCTCCCCAGCACGGAGCAGTCACTGTGTAACACTGGAGAGCAGTCTCCCCCAGCACGGAGCAGTCACTGTGTAACACTGGAGAGCAGTCTCCCCCAGCACGGAGCAGTCACTATGTAACACTGGAGAGCAGTCTCCCCCAGCACGGAGCAATCACTGTGTAACACTGGAGAGCAGTCTCCCCCCCAGCACAGAGCTGTCACTATGTAACACTGGAGAGCAGTCTCCCCCAGCACAGAGCAGTCACTGTGTGTAACACTGGAGAGCAGTCTCTCCCCCAGCACGAAGCAGTCACTGTGTAACACTGGAGAGCAGTCTCCCCCAGCACGGAGCAATCACTGTGTAACACTGGAGAGCAGTCTCCCCCAGCACAGAGCAGTCACTGTGTAACACTGGAGAGCAGTCTCCCCCAGCACGGAGCAGTCACTGTGTAACACTGGAGAGCAGTCTCTCCCCCAGCACGAAGCAGTCACTGTGTAACACTGGAGAGCAGTCTCCCCCAGCACGGAGCAGTCACTGTGTAACACTGGAGAGCAGTCTCTCCCCCAGCACGAAGCAGTCACTGTGTAAAACTGGAGAGCAGTCACTGTGTAACACTGGAGAGCAGTCTCCCCCAGCACGGAGCAGTCACTGTGTAACACTGGAGAGCAGTCTCTCCCCCAGCACGAAGCAGTCACTGTGTAACACTGGAGAGCAGTCTCCCCCAGCACGGAGCAGTCACTGTGTAACACTGGAGAGCAGTCTCTCCCCCAGCACGAAGCAGTCACTGTGTAAAACTGGAGAGCAGTCACTGTGTAACACTGGAGAGCAGTCTCCCCCAGCACGAAGCAGTCACTGTGTAACACTGGAGAGCAGTCTCTCCCCCAGCACGAAGCAGTCACTGTGTAAAACTGGAGAGCAGTCACTGTGTAACACTGGAGAGCAGTCACTGTGTAACACTGGAGAGCAGTCACT
Source organism: Pseudophryne corroboree (assembly GCF_028390025.1). Classification (NCBI taxonomy): domain Eukaryota; kingdom Metazoa; phylum Chordata; class Amphibia; order Anura; family Myobatrachidae; genus Pseudophryne; species Pseudophryne corroboree. Next base: position 735,052 of record NC_086455.1, on the reverse strand, counting down.
GTGTAACACTGGAGAGCAGTCTCTCCCCCAGCACGAAGCAGTCACTGTGTAACACTGGAGAGCAGTCTCCCCCAGCACGGAGCAGTCACTGTGTAACACTGGAGAGCAGTCTCTCCCCCAGCACGAAGCAGTCACTGTGTAAAACTGGAGAGCAGTCACTGTGTAACACTGGAGAGCAGTCTCCCCCAGCACGAAGCAGTCACTGTGTAACACTGGAGAGCAGTCACTGTGTAACACTGGAGAGCAGTCTCCCCCAGCACGAAGCAGTCACTGTGTAACACTGGAGAGCAGTCTCCCCCAGCACGGAGCAGTCACTGTGTAACACTGGAGAGCAGTCTCTCCCCCAGCACGAAGCAGTCACTGTGTAAAACTGGAGCAGTCTCTCCCCAGCACGGAGCAGTCACTGTGTAACACTGGAGAGCAGTCTCTCCCCCAGCACGAAGCAGTCACTGTGTAAAACTGGAGCAGTCTCTCCCCAGCACGGAGCAGTCACTGTGTAACACTGGAGCAGTCTCCCCCCCAGCACACAGCTGTCACTATGTAACACTGGAGAGCAGTCTCTCCCCCAGCACGGAGTAGTCACTGTGTAACACTGGAGAGCAGTCTCTCCCCCAGCACAGAGCTGTCACTATGTAACACTGGAGAGCAGTCTCTCCCCCCAGCACGGAGCAGTCACTGTGTAACACTGGAGCAGTCTCCCCCAGCACGGAGCTGTCACTATGTAACACTGGAGAGCAGTCTCCCCCCCAGCACAGAGCTGTCACTGTGTAACACTGGAGAGCAGTCCCTGTGTAACACTGGAGAGCAGTCTCCCCCAGCACGGAGCAGTCACTGTGTAACACTGGAACCTCAGTAGTCAGGCATGGATCTCACCTGTAGTCCGGTGTCCATGATGCAGTATATAACTCAGCAGCGCTGGGCAGATAAAGCTTCATAATAATCTGTTAAGTTGGGATAAACAAGTGTCACAATCCCTACTTATTTATCCTTGTGACACAGAAGCGACATCCTGTAGATTACCAAACACAGCCATCAATGTGACGTGGGAGCGCAGGGCAGTAACCACTACGTAGGGGTATATGTGGTCCCAGCAATGGGCATGATTCAGAGGTGGCACAATGCTGAACACAGTGGAGTGTTTTGCTACTGCGCATGCGGCATTGGAGGGGCGAGGGTGGACGCAGAAGGAGTCATCTCAGGGAGTGAGAGGTGGGCAGCATTTGGGAAGGAGATGGGGCGTGTTGGGGCGGTTTCCTGGTTGTGCCGTAGTGTTGCATTACGAATGCGTATACAGTTGGCTAGGGACTGGAAGCACATTCTGGGACAGCATCCACTGCACTGCCAGGGCGTCCACGAAGGCTGCTTCATTATCTCTTGTCTTGGACGCGTATACTTGAACCTTGTGGTTGTGTCTGAAGGCCACGAGGTCCACATCCAGCTGGCCCCACTTGTGTGCCAAGAGCTGGAAGACCTCCTGGTGTAGCAACCACCCACCAATGTGTACATCATGGTGGCTGAGGACGTCTGTGTCCCAGTTTAGTATTCCTGGTATGAATACGGCTGAGATAGCTGGAAGTCCTCTTTCTTCATTGCCAATCGACTGAGGGTGCCTCCCTGATGGCTTAGGTAGGCTACTGCTGTGGCGTTGTCAGACAGGATTTGTACAAGTTTGCCCTGAAGAACTTTGTGTGTCAGAATTAGTGCTCTGTATACAGCTCGTAACTCCAGGACGATGATTAGTAAGCTGGTTTCTGCCACGGTCCAACGGCCCTGAAAGGAGAATTGTCCAGTTACTGAGCCCCATCCATGAAGACTGGCATCCATGGTAAGCAGTATCCAAGCTGGAATCCAGAAGGGTCACCCCTTGTTCAGGTGTGTCGTCTGGAGCCCCCAGGTTAGAGACAGTCGGGCCTCCGGAGAGAGGACCATTGTCTTGGACCTGATCCTATGTGGCTATCCGTTCCACTGGGACAGGATCAAGTGTTGTAGAAGCCTGGAGTAGAACTGGGTTGTACTCCATCATGTCGAAGGTGGAGAACATGGATCCCAGGACTTGCATGGCCGAGTGCATGGATACATGATGACTGCTGAGAAAGTGTCGTATCCGTTTCTGTAACGTTAATATTTTGTCTGCGGCCTCTGGACTCAAGATTCCAAGAGAGCCCCCAGATGTGTCATGCGTTGTGAAGGAGAGAGGGATGACGTCTTCCACATTATTAGCTAGCCATGTTGTTGCAGGAAGGCAATGGTTAGCTGGAGATGGCGATGTAGGAGCTCGAGGGGGGGGGGGGGTCGTGTCAGGAACAGCAGGTCATCCAGATAAGGACGTATTCTAAACCCCTGACGACATAACTTCCATGATTTTGGTAAAGACCATGGGCAGTCCAAAAGCCAATGCTTGAAATTGGTAATGTTAGTGAATAGCAAACGGAAGGTTTCTGTAATGACAAGGATGGATCCTAGGATAGAACTAAATAGAAGCAGATTCGTACCAGGGATACCACCTTCCATATCATTTCAGAATACTGACTACTAGCCTACTGAGCTATGCAACCAACGGTACCCAGTTTGATTCCCATTCTAGCTTTCCATTTAGTTCTATAGTTTTTGCACTTGGCTAGGAGATGAGAAAAAGACACACAGCTCACTGTAGGTTCCATAGCTCAGCGGGCTAGTGTATATTTTCTGTAATGACAAGGATGGCGAGATCTTTGGTTCGAATCCTCTTCTATTTAGTTCTTAGTTCTACAGTTTTTGCACTTGGCTAGAAGATGAGAAAAAGTCATGTCAGAGTCGAAAAAAATATTATAGAACACGCAGCACGTATAAACTACACACACATGCCCGCTGCGCGTGCACTTGTTCCGTCGTGCGTGCACATATCCGCAATTTGCGTATGGTCGCTCCCGCGGTCCTGCGCATTAGCGCGTGGTATGGGTATTTACGGTGGAGTTTGTGAACGCATGGAGAGCTATCAAAACATTACATATTAAACCCAAATAGTGCACATTGTACACATAGCCCCCCCCGCACCACATCAGCAAGTATCAACAGTTTAAATGATTCCAGAACAAAGGGATTCACCTTTACAGGATAAGAGGGGACAGACTAAGGTTATAAGGTGATGTCTGGTATCCAGCTGTAGGGTATTTTAAGGGTAACATTCCGGTGTTGGTTTGCGGAAGATCACATGTTCCTGTGGATAGTTATGTGCAGAAGCAGAATATAGATATAAACTGTATTTACTGTATATTATGTATGCGGCGGGAATCCAGAGGAGACCACCCACAAGAGCAGTTGAGAAAGACATCGCCTACCTTTTCAAACCAACCTATGACCTCTCCTGTACTGTAAAGATGCATCCCTGTGTCCAATGGACAAAGGGATTACAGTATCCATTGTATTGCTTTTGGAAGACTTGTATAAATAAAGCCTGCTGCAGAGCGGCCAGTCACAAGACTCTTAACGCTATCTACCTGATTAGCGGAGGACTGGACCAGGAAGCGCATGCAAATATTCTCACGTATGTACATTGACTGTAGCCATTTACTCTGTTGTATTGTAGTGCATAATTTGTATTGTTAAACCCCCTTTCAGATATATTACTCTGTGGTGTCGGAACCCAGTGATTAACTACAAATCGGTGTTGTGTCCTCTTTTCCCTGCTAGGGTTTAAAGTGTATTACATTACCAAACTGTATAAGGTTTTAAAGGTGTATTAATTGAGTGTGTACGCGCTGCGTGTACTTAGTACCCCCAGCGCGGCGTTTGTACGCAGAGTCCGTACACGGTACGGGACTTGTTACGCAAATAGTGTAAAAGGTACATAGAGTGCATATTAAGTTTAGCGGCCGTAGCGGCTCCATGGTAAAGGTGTGTTTAAAGGTATAGCTTTATGGTTTAAGATAATATCGACATTATCAATTGGGGGCATCGTCCGGTTTTTCCACATACCCGCAGCCTAGCAGGTTAAAGCAGACTTTATCTATCAGCAAAGGGCGGACAGGTATCCTACGTAAACCTTTTTCTAGCCGCAGGATACACTGGGAAACCCTATTTTATTGCTGATTAGACGGCGTCTGCTCTGCATGGTTTGTAGGGATGCTGGTGGGACCCGTAAAGTAAATACGCAAAGCTATTTAAAAAGTCTGTGAATTTCTGTTTGGCGCCAAATGCGCACACAACACAAGCGTACACCTGTACTTTGTATACCTGCTCATATTGTTGCCATAAATACTGATTACTAGATTCATTTAGACCTGTGCGGAGAAATTTGTTGCTATTTAGTTAAAAATATAGAATAAATATTAAGGAAGTAAACGTCAAACACAAATACAGTCTGGCCTAGTTAAACATGTTTATACAGAAAGATACTGTGTTGTGTTAAGTAAACGATTATAGGTAATATCGCTTACATTTATAGAAGTGTGGGATTTGTGCTATTGCGGACGTACGGTTTTTGTGTACACGTGTCTCGGACAAAGGACGGGACTGCGTACTCAACGTAAAGACATACACACGGTCGCGTGTTTACGCAACGTGCGCAAGGGTATGACCGCTAAGTACAAATTACACAATAGCATTGTTTAGTTTAGGGGCGGGACAGTAGCCACACTACATTAGCACAAATTGCTCAGTTTCCAAGATTTAGTTTAAATAAAACCTTTTTTACTGTATTGCCTCTGGGAGTAAAGCTGTTTATCTGAATGAAAGATAATTTTCTGTACAGAAAAACCAAAGTGTATTTGAAAGAGTGAACGTGAGTGAGCAAACGTAACAAAGAATGTAGTGGACACAGGGAATTCGGGATACCGTCGAGTGGTACACCAAGTGAGTGGAGACTTGGTGGCGTGAGATAGCTGACTCACGTTAATATAGATTGAAGTGCAAAGGAGTAAGGTGGCAGAGTACCGCGGCCCAGGAGGTCAGCGAGGTTTAGAGTACCGCAGCCCAGGGGGTTAGCGAAGGTTTACCCATTTAGTTTTTTTTTTCATACGCTCCGGCTGAGGTTTCGCAGCCTGAAAATCGATTCCAGTGGTCGTACGGCGGATAAGTAACAAGTACCTATACGCTGTGCAATTGGACTGCGCGTTCGTGGGTGCAATTTTAGCGCAACGTGATACCCTTTTTACGAGCTTTGCGTAAAATCGCGGTATCATTAGTGCTGTATATAGCATACGCAAGCGTGATTTGTGTATAATAAAGGTTTAGGGAGTTGTCGCTGGTCTCTCTCAGGAAATCTCCAACAACTTATATTTACTGGAAAGGGTAAGTTATTCCCAGATACTTCCAGTAAATAGAGGTTACACAGGGCCCTAGGTTGGGTACATTGCCTTCGCTATCGACAGTGTATGGTAGTACAGGCCAACGTGGGCGTGAGCGGGTGAAGAGCGCTCAGAGAACTTTCACCGTTGCCTTATATTGAGTATTTTTTTTTTTTTTTTGTGGGATTAGCCGAAAGGAAAATACCTGCAAAAATATGGGGGCCAGTTGCTCAAGTAAGGGACGTTCAACCAGGGTTCAGGTTGACATACCGCGGCCCAGGGGGTCAGCGAGGTTCATAATGTGTGAGAAGTATGGACCACACACAGAAGTTTTATGCAATGAATGGGAACGTATGACTGCGGGAGATAGGGAACCATTCCCTAAGGTAGGCAGTTTTGAACCAGAGGTATTGCAGAATTTAAGGATTAGGATATCTCTGATAAAATCCCGAAAACAAAGGGTCAGACACACAAATTGTTTAAACTTATGGCAGCAAGAGGGCGATATGCAAAGAGAATTAGCTCACGCAGCAGGTTCCAAACCTAGCAGGAAAATGATGGCAACTGCACCACCACCACCGTATATTGTAGGGGAGAAAGTGGCTACAGACAATGGCATATTGGTATCCGATAAGAGTATAGTTGATAAATGTACTAACGCTAACCCTTGCAAGTTGTATCCCATTTTAAACTTTCCTCAGGACTGCGAGCAAGAAGATGAGCCCAGCACGATATCGGGACTCTCTCTAGCAGCCACCATACAGAATACTCAGGTGGGCACGGCCCAACCAGTAAGATCAGTAGTAAGGCCCCCTAGCGGAGGGATAAGTGAGGTCGTGTCCACAGGTAAGTACGGTACCATACATTATGCAGAGACAATAGCACCTCAGATTGTGGAGTCAACTCAGAATGATGTAATTGAATTAAATCCTGTCAGGGTGATCGCAGTCTCCAATGGGAAGACTGACGCTCAAGGAGTCACTCCCATCAGGAACACTGCAATGCATTGTCCCTGGTCCCGGACAGAATTGAGGACAATTATGTCTTAATTTTCCGATCCCAGAGAGGATCTAGTCGCATGCCAGAGGTTCATTAAAGAATTAGGTAACGCCACCGAACCCACAAAGATTGGCGAACAGTGCTACGAGTATGTTTGCCTTCCAATATTGACCCCGCAAAATTCATTACTGATTGTAAATTAGACGCAGAAGTACCTCTCACTGATGAGTACACTCAGGAGAATGTACGACAAATCAATCTGCAATTAGGAGTATATTTCCCTACTGTTGTCAAATGGAATAAAATCTTTTCCATAAGACAAAAAGAAGGTGAAACAGCATCTGAATATTTCCACCGAGCACTGCAGGAAATGGCTAGATACACTGAGATCGAGGACATTAAGGAAAATGTACATCACAGGGAGGTAGCTGTGTCAGTATTAATGGACGGGTTAAAAGAGACATTAAGAACAAGGGTACAAACCACTCTACCTAACTGGAGAGGTATCTCGGTGGCTGCATTAAGAGAGTCCGCTATCGAGCACGATCGGAACGTCATTAAGCACAGGGAGTCTCAGGGGGATAAGCTGATGACAGTAAGTATAAATGCTCTTACAACAAAACCGCATCAGCCAAAACCCCAGACCCCTGATGGTAAGTCATGTGAAGTAGTATGCTATAACTGTCAGAAGGAAGGACATTTTGCACGGAATTGTAGGTATAAAAACACACATAAGGTATACTGACCTCCTAGACCAGGATATGAACCACACTATAATACACATAATAGGGATCAGGGATCGCATAGGAGAAGTTATGAGCCACATCAGGGGAAACAAGGAGGTACCCACCTAGGAGGGACTGGCAGACCTCCGAAAATTCTCAGTTACCCCCCTCACATATTGTAGCTGCCAGCGCGCTGCGGGAGGGTCACAATATACAATAGGGGTTGGGCCACACCTGTAGTCTGCAGCCAGTGAAGTTGATTGCTAGCCTTGGTAGTGAACACGAGGTCACAGTTGATGTAGCTGGTAGAGCATTACCTTTTCTTGTAGATACAGGGGCGGCCAGGTCAGTGTTAAATTCGACGGTAGGTATGAAAACCACGGGTAAAACAATTTCGGCAATGGGAGTAACAGGAGTAGTGCAACACTACCCTTTGAGTAGACCTGCGGAGATTACGATAGGGCCTTTGCAGACCAAGCACTCCTTTTTGCTAGCTGCATCGGCTCCGACTAATCTACTTGGGAGAGATTTATTGTGTAAAATGAGGTGTGTCATATATTGTACTCCTGAGGGTGTCTCCTTGGATATACCCGAGAATCACGTTCAGGAAGTGCAGGATATGTTAGACACCCCACAAAGGTTAATGTCACACTCTGCTGTTATAGACAAGTGTCCATCAAAGGTAGAGGAAATGATCTCACAAATACCGGGTTCCCTCTGGACCAGAGATGGACAGGACACTGGATTGATGGCGAATGTAGCTCCAGTAGCAGTACGAGTAAAAGATGGTAGGATAGCTCCAAAAATCCCTCAGTATCCTCTGAAGCCAGAGGTAGAATTAGGAGTGTACCCAGTCATAGAGCCCTTGCTACAACAGGGCATCCTAGTCAGGACGTCCAGCACTGCCAATAGTCCCATCTTCCCTGTGAAAAAGAGTGGGGGGAGGGGTTACAGGCTAGTGCAGGATCTAAGGGGGATAAACAAGATAGTTGAGAGCCAATTCCCCGTAGTGCCAAATCCAGCTGTCATCCTCATGCAAATTCCCCCTACTGCAAAATTTTTCACTGTCATTGACCTCTGTTCTGCCTTCTTTTCTGTCCCTCTGCACCCTGACAGCCAATACCTGTTTGCATTCACATACAGGGGAGTACAGTACACCTGGACTCATCTACCCCAAGGTTTCATTGACAGCCCAAGTATTTTCTCCCAGGCTTTGCATGACTGTTTACAATCCTTTCAACCTGAGAGCGGATCAGTATTAATACAGTATGTAGATGACTTACTGCTGTGTTCTGAATCTCGAATCGTCCTTGAAAGACACGAAACAGCTTCTGTTTCACCTTTCTAATACGGGACACAAGGTTTCAAAGGATAAGTTGCAGCTGTGCCAGACCAGGGTAAAATATTTGGGACATTGCTTGACGCAAGGACTTAAACACCTCACCGCTGATAGAATACAGGCGATTCGCGACATGACTCTGCCACAAACCGAGCAACAGATCCGCACTTTTCTTGGAATGTGTGGGTACTGCCGAAACTGGATCCCAGGGTTCTCCATACTGGCTTTACCTTTGCAAGAAATGGTCTCTTCGAACATACCAGATCGGATCTCGCACACAGATGAGTCCGAACTGGCATTTGAGAGACTCAAACAGTGCCTATCACAGGCACCTGCATTAGGCATGCCAGATTATGGGAAACCCTTTGAATTGTACGGTACGGAAAGTGCTGGGTGTGCGGCAGGTGTCCTAACCCAGAGACATGGTGATGCCAGCAGGCCGGTAGCTTACTACAGTGCACAGTTGGACACCGTAGCGCGGTCTCTCCCCACATGCTTGCGAAGTGTTGTAGCGATAGCCTTGCTAGTAAGTAAAAGCGAAGATGTAGTGTTAGGACACAACCAGACAATCCATACACCTCATGCAGTGTCAGCCTTACTGAACTCCGCCTAAACCAGACATGTCTCATCGGCACGGTTTACAAAGTGGGAATTAGCACTAATGGCCCCTATAAACATCACCATAAAGAAATGCAGCGCACTAAATCCTGCAACTTATCTGCCAGGTGTGCCTGGACAGGCACAAAGGGTGGAGGATGAGAATGATGGCGAAGGAGAATTTAGTGCAGACACTGACACGCATGATTGTATGGAATACCTGAATCACTACAAGACCCGACATTAGTGACAACCCACTGGAAGGCGTAGATTTTACTTTTTATACTGACGGTAGTTGCCACAGACAGATGGACTCGGGAGACCTGTGTACTGGATACGCAGTCGTAGATGACAGAGGTATCATAGAAGCTGAACCCCTGGGTCCACCGCACTCAGCACAAGTTGCTGAGCTGGTCGCCCTAACCAGAGCGTGTGAATTGGCCAAGGGTAAGTCAGCCAATATATACACAGATTCTAGGTATGCCTTTGGAGTTGTGCATGATTTCGGGGCCCCATGGCGCCTCAGAAATTTCATGACGGCAGCTGGCACACCTGTAGCGCATGCATCCCACATAAAAAGGCTTTCTTTCAGCGATACAAGGACCAGACAGAGTGGCTGTTATCAAGTGAAAAGCACACACTTACAACCAAGATCCAATCTCACTTGGTAACAGCCGGGCAGACGAAGCTGCTAAATCAGCAGCCAGCACCCCCATACAAACAGATATCACATCACTGATGACATTCAACACAATCAACACACAAAAATTAATTGAAATGCAAAATTTGTGTTCTCCACAGGAAAAGGCGGTTTGGAGGTCAAAGGGGTATGGCCAGGAGTCCTCAGGACTCTGGACAGGGTAAGCCAGTGGCCCCCAGAGCATATCTTCCAATCTTAGCTGAGGTGGCACACGGTCTGACTCATCTGGGTAAAGAGGGTAGGTGCAGGCAGATGAGAGCCTACTGGTGTGCGCCAGGATTCTCTTCTCATGCGGGTAAGAGAGCAATGACATGTCTTACTTGCTTGAGGAAGAATATTGGAAAATCAATACCAATAGAACCGTCCCATATCCCTCTGACAGACGGCCCTTTTCAGGTAATACAAATAGATTTCATACAGTTACCAACCTGTAGGAATTTAAAATCTGTGTTAGTCTGTATTGATGTGTTTTCCAATTGGGTAGAAGCGTTCCCTGCTGCCACAAATACTGCTACGTTCACTGCAAAGAAAATTGTGCAGGAATTTGTGTGTAGGTACGGTATCCCCAGGATAATTGAAAGCGAAAGGGGTACCCATTTTACAGGTGAAGTCTTTCAGGTTATGTGCAAACTGATGGGAATTAATAGCAAGCTGCAAACTCCGTACCGCCCACAGGCGAGTGCGAAGGTAGAGAGAGTGAACAGCACTATTAAGAACAAGCTGAGCAAAGTGATGGCTGAAACTGGATTGTTGTGGCCAGAAGCTTTGCCACTAGTGTTGTACAGCATCAGAACCACTCCCAGGTCCCCACTTAACCTATCACCCTTTGAGATTCTTTTTGGCCGACAACCCCATGTAATGATAGACCCCCAGGATGATTTGAAATGCAATAATGAAGTGACTGTAAAATATTTGGTTAAGATGAGCCAGCAGCTGAGGAATCAAAACAGAAATCTAAAGCTGGTGATTCCTGACCTGCCAAACAGTAATTGTCATGACATTGAACCTGGAGATTATGTAATGATTCGAAATTTTCTACGCTCAGGTTGCCTCATTGACAGGTGGGAAGGACCGTACCAAGTCTTACTAACCAGCATGACAGCATTAAAGGTTGCCGAAAGAGAGACTTGGGTCCACTCGTCCCACTGTAAGAAGGTCGCTGACCCAGAGAGAACCCGTGACAAAGAGCAGAGTGTAGAGAACATCGTATCACTGGAGTGTCTGTTCCGGGAAGGCTGAGAGGCAGTACTGTTGAGACGGCACCTGAGCGCGGAGAACAAGACCAGAGGCGGTTGTCGCACCAGTTTTTCCTTTTTATTATTTTCTCCATCTCCCACTACCCTCCTTCTCTCCTCCCTCCCTTTTTCCCCCTTCTTGTTTCCTTTCTCTTCCCTTAACAAGATGGACTTACCCCAAGAGACTGCGTTCCGGGTTTTCCTGTTAATCCTGTTGTTGACCAGAACAGTCTGTTTCGGTGAGAGTACCAGAGAGGTCGAGAAAGGATCTGGAATGGGTTCTGATGGCGAGGATGGATTTGTAGAATTCCAAGAGCAACAGATCACTCGAGCAAAGGCGAGTATCAGAAAACGATCTGGTAGTCAGGGAGCTCGGAGGCACTGTGAAGGGTTATTGGCTAATGAAAATTGCATTTGTAGGAATTGCGAGAACATAGTTGAGGATGGGTGCATCCAGAGATGTCAGTCCAGCCTTAATATCAACATGGACCGTCATCCATTGAGTGATTACCACTCACTAGTTGGTAAGGTCTTAAACCAGACAGAATGCTGGGTGTGCTCACAAGTACCTCAAGGCCAGAGGAAGTCAGGATTAGTACCGTACCCTTTAGCAATAGATGAGGTACTCGAATTACGGGGTGGGAGACCGGTGGACAAGAAATTTAATATTTCTAGGCCCCCTAGTTTGAAGCTCCACCAGTATCATGTAGATAGATCCTTAGTGTGTTTCAACATTTCCAATTACCGAAAACCAGGAAATTGGGAGGTGACATGGAATAACCAGACCATGGCCTTTTCACACAGAGCTGATAGGATACCCATAGACTCTGAACTTGTACGCCAAATAGCCAACAGTGGAAGGTATTTTCGGTATAGGTATACTCGAGGAAGCAAGACCATGTGGGTTGGAGAAGTATCACCAGGGTACTGTGCTCATATCATCCAGCCTGATACTTGTACTGAGCAGATGGGAGAACTAGGGATTGGGTTTTTCACTTGGAAAGTTTGTAATATGGTAATGTTATATTCTGTCCCATATGTTCTCCCCGATGATGCCTATTTCATATGTGGGAGGAAGGCGTATAAGTGGCTTGCCCCGAACTCAGAGGGATTGTGTTATGTTGGAAGAGTGTTGCCAGAGGTCATTACCATAACCCATGATAAGATGAAAGATGTTCACCGCAGTGCTCAGGCTCCTTATACTCATACTCGCTATGAACACATCGTCAAGAGACACCTCATAGATAGGACAGAACACGTAGCCTCTGATTTGATCCACGAATCCACCGGGATTCAATTCCTTCTCGCATTAGACATCACCCGTACTGCCAGAGGAATTATAAATTATAGGTATATCCATGCGCTAGCGAACTTGATAGATAATATCACTGAGATGTATGACGTCACCTTCAGGTATATGGGTAGGGAGTTGCAAGCTTACAAGACAGAACTGATCCAGCATAGGATGGTCCTCAATTATATCACAGCCGTGACGGGTGGGTACTGTGTCACTTTGGCAACTCAATATGGTGTGAAGTGCTGCACGTATATTACAAACAGCACTGATGACCCAACCGAGATCATCGATCAAAAGATGGACGATATCTTGCAGTTGAAGTGGGAGTTCCGGAGGAGACACAACCTTACCCTTACCGCTGTGAGTAATGAACTGACCGGCTGGGTCTCATGGTTGAACCCACGAAATTGGTTCTCAGGTTTAGGAGAATGGGCTCAAAATGTTATTATGAGTGTAGGAAAGTTTCTCCTTTGTATCCTGGGAGTCGTCATAATTATTGGCTTGATATTTAGGTGTGTTCGAATTTTAACGCGGCGCAAGCACGGCACAAATTTGATGAGTTTAAGGAGCGGGGCATTGTTACAGCAGCAGATATAATTTACGACCCATCCATAGAGACAGTGTTATGATAAGGATTACAAATGAATTCCATGGCCCGTTTCTTTCACCCATTTTTCCTTTGTCTCCCATTCTGCCCAGATACACCCATCCGGAAAAGACATCGATCCTACCCAAGAATGATTATGAAAATGTTATGTGAATGTATTTTAGATATGTGTCTTATCTTCATCTCTACAACCTTCAGTTAATGACACACATAGTCGACAGGTGATATCCACATATACTAGCACTCACATATGTTCCCCTTCCATGTATCATCAACTAAATGTGCACCCCATTTGTTGGAACAAGAAGCCGAAAAGAGCTCGGTAGTGTTTGTTGGCCCACTTACAGACCCTTAATACGGGATAAGAAGGATTTAATGTATACTTCGCAATACCTCGAAGCTTTTCTAGAACATATACGGCACAATGATACATGCCCCTCAGACATGGATTCATACATACATGCTTTTTACTATCCCACTAGGTCATACATTTCCCGCCTACAACTCTCCTCCTACCATCCAATCTTCTGTAGATATTGTATTGATATTTTTCTGTTTAGTGATTAGATAGTGGCAGTTATTGTTGACTGCCAAAGGGTGGACTGTCAAAGTCGAAAAAAATATTATAGAACACGCAGCACGTATAAAATACACACACATGCCCACTGCGCGTGCACTTAACATAGAAACATAGAATTTGACGGCAGATAAGAACCACTTGGCCCATCTAGTCTGCCCCTTTTTTATTTTATCCTTTAGGCAATCTCAACCCACTTGTTCCGTCGTGCGTGCACATATCCGCAATTTGCATATGGTCGCTCCCGCGGTCCTGCGCGTGGTATGGGTATTTACGGTGGAGTTTGTGAACGCATGGAGGGCTATCAAAACATTACATATTAAATCCAAATAGCGCACATTGTACACATAGCCCCCCCGCACCACATCAGCAAGTATCAACAGTTTAAATTATTCCAGAACAAAGGGATTCACCTTTGCATGATAGGAGGGGACAGACTAAGGTTATAAGGTGGTGTTTGGTATCCAGCTGTAGGGTATTTTAAGGGTAACATCCCGGTGTTGGTCTGCGGAAGATCGCATGTTCCTGTGGATAGTTTTGTGCAGAAGCAGAATATAGATATAAACTGTATTTACTGTATATTATGTATGCGGCGGGAATCCAGAGGAGACCACCCACCAGAGCAGTTGAGAAAGACATCGCCCACCTTTTCAAATCAACCTATGACCTCTCCTGTACTGTAAAGATGCATCCCTGTGTCCAATGGACAAAGGGATTACAGTATCTATTGTATTGCTTTTGGAAGACTTGTATAAATAAAGCCTGCTGCAGCCCGGCCAGACACAAGACTCTTAACGCTATCTACCTGATTAGCGGAGGACTGGACCAGGAAGCGCATGCAAATATTCTCACGTATGTACATTGACTGTAGCCATTTACTCTGTTGTATTGTAGTGCATAATTTGTATTGTTAAACCCCCTTTCAGATATATTACTCTGTGGTGTCGGAACCCAGTGATTAACTACAAATCGGTGTTGTGTCCTCTTTTCCCTGCTAGGGTTTAAAGTGTATTACATTACCAAACTGTATAAGGTTTTAAAGTGTATTAATTGAGTGTGTACGCGCTGCGTGTACTTAGTAACCCCAGCGTGGCGTTTGTACGCAGAGTCCGTACACGGTACGGGACTCGTTACGCAAATAGCGTAAAAGGTACATAGAGTGCATATTAAGTTTAGCGGCCGTAGCGGCTCCATGGTAAAGGTGTGTTTAAAGGTATAGCTTTATGGTTTAAGATAATATCGACATTATCAGACACCTAGCTCACCGTAGGTTTCATAGCTCAGTGGTCTACTTGCTGCTTTTTGTAATGATAAGGGTGGTGGGATCCCTGGTTCGAATTCTCTTCTAGTTTTATATTTAGTGCTATAAATTTTGCACTTGGCTAGAAGATGAGAAAAAGACACCCAACTTACCGTTAGTTGCATATCTCAGCAGACTAGTAGCTGTTTTCTGTAATGACAAGGACGGTGAGATCTCTGTTTCAAATCCTCTTCTATTTAGGTCTACAGTTTTTTGCACTTGGCTAGAAGATGAGAAAAAGACACCCAACTTACTGTTGGTTGCATAGCTCAGCAGGTTAGTTGATGGTTTCAGTAATGAGAAGGATGATGGGATCCCTGATTTGAATCCAATTCTATAGTTTTTGCATTTGGCTAGAAGATGAAAAAAGACACCCAGCTCATTATTGGTTGCATAGCTCAGTGGTTTAGTAGCTGGTTTCAGTCATGAGAAAGATGGTGATATCCCTGGATCGAATACTTTTCTAGGTTTTCATTTAGTTCTATAGATTTTGCACTTGGCTAGAAGATGAGAAAGACACCAAGCTTGCCGTCGGTTGCATATCTCAGCAGGCTAGTAGATGGTTTATGTAATGGCAAGAATGGTGGGATCCCTGGATCGAATGCCCTTCTAAAAAAAATTGAGAAAATAAATAGAAGCTGATTTGTACCAGGGAACCCGCCATCCTAGTCAATACAAAAACAAGCTACTATGCAACCAACATTAACAGGTTTGAATGCCATTTAGTTCTATAGTTTTTGAACATGGATAGAAAATGATTAAAAGACACCTAGCTCTCTGTTGGTTTCATAGCTCACTGGGCTAGCAAATGGTTTATGTAATGACGAGAATGGTGGGATCCCTGGTTCAAATTCCCTTCTAGTTTTCTATTTAGTGCTATAAATTTTGCACTTGGCTAGAAGGTGAGAAAAAGACCCTCAGCTTACTGTTGCTTGCATAGCTAAGCAGGATAGTAGATGGTTTCAGTAATGAGTAGGATGGTGGGATCCCTGGTTTGAAACTACTACTATTTTGTTCAATAGTTTTTGCATTTTAGCTAAAATATAAAAAAAAAGACACCAAGCTTACTGTTGGTTGCATAGCTCAGTGGGTTAGTAGCTGGTTTCAGTCATGAGAAAGATGGTGATATCCCTGGATCGAATCCTTTTCTAGGTTTTCATTTAGTTCTATAGATTTTGCACTTGGCTATAAGATGAGAAAGACACCAAATTTGCTGTCGGTTGCATGTCAAAGCAGGCTAGTAGATGGTTTATGTAATGGTAAGAGTGGTGGGATCCGTGGATCAAATCCCCTTCTTAAAAAAATGGTGAAAATAAATAGAAGCTGATTTGTGCCAGGAAACCCACCATCCTAGTCATTACAAAAACAAGCTACTAGCCAACTTAACTATGCTACCAACATTAACAGGTTTGAATGCTATTTATTTCTGGAAGATGATTAAAAGACACCTAGCTCTCTGTTGGTTTCATAGCTCATTGGGCTAGCAGATGGTTTATGTAATGACGAGGATGGTGGGATCCCTGGTTTGAATCCACTACTATTTTGTTCTATAGTTTTTGCATTTGGCTAGAAGATGAAAAAATGACACCCAGCTCACTATTTGTTGCATAGCTCAGTGGGTTAGTAGCTGGTTTCAGTCATGAGAAAGATGGTGGCATCCCTGGATCGAATCCTTTTCTAGGTTTTCATTTAGTTCTATAGATTTTGTACTTGGCTAGAAGATGAGAAAGACACCAAGCTCACCGTTGGTTGCATATCTCAGCAGGATAGTAGATGGTTTATGTAATGGCAAGAATGGTGGGATCTCTGGATCAAATCCCCTTCTAAAAAAAACTGTGGAAATAAATAGAAGCTGATTTGTGCCAGGGAACTCACCATCCTAGTCATTACAAAAACAAGCTACTATGCAACCAACATTAACAGGTTTGAATGCCATTTAGTTCTATAGTTTTTGCACATGGATAGAAAATGATTAAAAGACACCGAGCTCTCTGTCGGTTTCATAGCTCACTGGGCTAGCAGATGGTTTATGTAATGACGAGAATGGTGGGATCCCTGGTTCAAATTCCCTTCTAGTTTTCTATTTGGTGCTATAAATTTTGCACTTGGCTAAAAGATGAGAAAAAGACCCACAGCTTACTGTTGATTGCATAGCTCAGCAGGATAGTAGATGGTTTCAGCAATGAGTAGGATGGTGGGATCCCTGGTTTGAATCCACTTCTATTTTGTTCTATAGTTTTTGCATTTGGCTAAAAGATTAAAAAAGACACTAAACTTACTGTTGGTTTCATAGCTCAGTGGGTTAGTAGCTGGTTTCAGTCATGAGAAAGATGGTGATATCCCTGGATCGAATCCTTTTCTAGGTTTTCATTTAGTTCTATAGATTTTGTACTTGGCTACAAGATGAGAAAGACACCAAGCTTGCCGTCGGTTGCATAGCTTAGCAGGCTAGTAGATGGTTTATGTAATGGCAAGAATGGTAGGATCCCTGGATCAAATCCCCTTCTAAAAAAAACTGTGGAAATAAATAGAAGCTGATTTGTACCAGAGAACCCACCATCCTAGTCATTACAGAAACAAACTACTAACCCACTGAGCTATGCAACCAACATTAACAGGTTTGAATTCCATTTAGTTCTATAGTTTTTGCACTTGGCTAGAAGATGAGAAAATGACACCCAGCTCACTATTTGTTGCATAGCTCAGTGGGTTAGTAGCTGGTTTCAGTCATGAGAAAGATGGTGGCATCCCTGGATTGAATCCTTTTCTAGGTTTTCTTTTAGTTCTATTGATGTTGCACTTGGTTAGAAGATGAGAAAAAGACACCAAGTTTTCTGTCGGTTGATTATCTGTGGGTTATTAGCTGGTCTCAGTTATGAGAAGGATGGTGGCATTCCTGTATCGAATCATCTTTTAGGTTTCCACTTAGTTCTATAGATTTTGCACTTGGCTAGAAGATGAGAAAATGACACCAAGCTCACTATTGGCTGCATAGCTCAGTGGGTTAGTAGCTGGTTTCAGTCATGAAAAAGATGGTGGTATCCCTGGATCGAATCTTTTTCTAGGTTTTCATTTAGTTCTATAGATTTTGTACTTGGCTAGAAGATGAGATAGACACCAAACTTGTCGTCGGTTGCATAGCTCAGCAGGCTAGTAGATGGTTTATGTAATGGCAAGAATGGTGGGATCACTGGATCGAATCCCCTTCTAAAAAAAAACTGTGGAAATAAGTAGAAGCTGATTTGTGCCAGGGAACCCACCATCCTAGTCATTACAAAAACTAGCCAACTGAACTATGCAACTAACATTAACAGGTTTGAATGCCATTTAGTTCTATAGCTTTTGCACTTGGCTAGAAGATGATTAAAAGACACCTAGCTCTCTGTCGGTTTCATAGCTCACTGGGCTAGCAGATGGTTTATGTAATGACGAGGATGGTGGGATCCCTGGTTCAAATTCCCTTCTAGTTTTCTATTTAGTGCTATAAATTTTGCACTTGGCTAGAAGATGAGAAAAAGACCCTCAGCTTACTGTTGATTGCATAGCTCAGCAGGATAGTAGATGGTTTCAGTAATGAGTAGGATGGTGGGATCCCTTGTTTGAATCCACTACTATTTTGTTCTATAGTTTTTGCATTTGGCTAAAAGATTAAAAAAGACACCTAATAAACTGTTGGTTGCATAGCCCAGTGGATTAGTAGCTGGTTTCAGTTATAAGAAAGATGGTGATATCCCTGGATCGAATCCTTTTCTAGGTTTTCATTTAGTTCTATAGATTTTGCACTTGGCTACAAGATGAGAAAGACACCCAGCTTGCTGTCGGTTGCGTAGCTCAGCAGGCTAGTAGATGGTTTATGTAATGGCAAGAATGGTGGGATCCCTAGATCAAATCCTCTTCCAAAAAAACTGTGGGAATAAATAGAAGCTGATTTGTACCAGGGAACCCACCATCCTAGTCATTACAGAAACAAACTACTAACCCACTGAGCTAAGCAACCAACATTAACAGGTTTGAGTTCTATAGTTTTTGCACTTGGCTAGAAGATGAGGAAAAAGACACCCAGCTCACTGTCGGTTTCATAGCTCAGTGGGCTAGTTGCTGCTTTTTGTAATGATAAGGATGGTGGGATCCCTAGTTTGAAGTCCCTTCTAGTTTTCTATTTAGTGCTATAAATTATGCACTTGGCTAGAAGAGAAAAAGACCCTCAGCTTACTGTTGATTGCATAGATGGTTTCAGTAATGAGTAGGATGGTGGGATCCCTGGTTTGAATACACTTCTATTTTGTTCTATAGTTTTTGCATTTGGCTAGATGAAAAAAGACACCAAACTTACTGTTGGTTGCATAGCTCAGTGGGTTAGTAGTTAGTTTCAGTCATGAAAAAGATGGTGGTATCCCTGGATCGAATAATTTTCTAGGTTTTCATTTAGTTCTATAGATTTTGCACTTGGCTAGATGAGAAAGACACTAAACTTGCCGTTGGTTGCATAGCTCAGCAGGCTAGTAGATGGTTTATATAATGACAAGAATGGTGGGATCCCTGGATCAAATCCTCTTCCAAAAAAATATGTGGAAATAAATAGAAGCTGATTTGTACCAGGGAACCCACCATCCTAGTCATTACAAAAACAAGCTGCTAACCCAGTGACCTATGCAACCAACATTAACATGTTTGAATTCCATTTAGTTCTATAGTTTTTGCACTTGGCTAGAAGATGAGAAAAAGACACCCAGCTCACTGTTGGTTTCATATCTCAGCAGGATAGTAGATGGTTTCAGTAATGAGTAGGATGGTGGGATTGCTGGTTTGAATCAACTACTATTTTGTGCTATAGTTTTTGCATTTGGCTAGAAGATGAAAAAATGACACCCAGCTCACTATTTGTTGCATAGCTCAGTGGGTTAGTAGCTGGTTTCAGTCATGAGAAAGATGGTGGTATCCCTGGATCGAATCCTTTTCTAGGTTTTCTTTTAGTTCTATTGATGTTGCACTTGGTTAGAAGATGAGAAAAAGACACCAAGTTTTCTGTCGGTTGCATATCTCAGTGGGTTATTAGCTGTTCTCAGTTATGAGAAGGATGGTGGCATTCATGGATCGAATCATCTTTTAGGTTTCCACTTAGTTCTATAGATTTTGCACTTGGCTAGAAGATGAGAAAATGACACCCAGCTCACTATTGGTTGCATAGCTCAGTGGGTTAGTAGCTGGTTTCAATCATGAGAAAGATGGTGATATCCCTGAATCGAATCCTTTTCTAGGTTTTCATTTAGTTCTATAGATTTTGTACTTGGCTAGAAGATGAGAAAGACACCAAGCTCACCGTTGGTTGCATATCTCAGCAGGATAGTAGATGGTTTATGTAATGGCAAGAATGGTGGGATCTCTGGATCAAATCCCCTTCTAAAAAAAACTGTGGAAATAAATAGAAGCTGATTTGTGCCAGGGAACTCACCATCCTAGTCATTACAAAAACAAGTTACTATGCAACCAACATTAACAGGTTTGAATGCCATTTAGTTCTATAGTTTTTGCACATGGATAGAAAATGATTAAAAGACACCTAGCTCTCTGTCGGTTTCATAGCTCACTGGGCTAGCAGATGGTTTATGTAATGACGAGAATGGTGGGATCCCTGGTTCAAATTCCCTTCTTGTTTTCTATTTGGTGCTATAAATTTTGCACTTGGCTAAAAGATGAGAAAAAGACCGTCAGCTTACTGTTGATTGCATAGCTCAGCAGGATAGTAGATGGTTTCAGCAATGAGTAGGATGGTGGGATCCCTGGTTTGAATCCACTTCTATTTTGTTCTATAGTTTTTGCATTTGGCTAAAAGATTAAAAAAGACACTAAACTTACTGTTGGTTTCATAGCTCAGTGGGTTAGTAGCTGGTTTCAGTCATGAGAAAGATGGTGATATCTCTGGATCGAATCCTTTTCTAGGTTTTCATTTAGTTCTATAGATTTTGAACTTGGCTACAAGATGAGAAAGACACCAAGCTTGCCGTCGGTTGCATAGCTTAGCAGGCTAGTAGATGGTTTATGTAATGGCAAGAATGGTAGGATCCCTGGATCAAATCCCCTTCTAAAAAAAACTGTGGAAATAAATAGAAGCTGATTTGTACCAGAAAACCCACCATCCTAGTCATTACAGAAACAAACTACTAACCCACTGAGCTATGCAACCAACATTAACAGGTTTGAATTCCATTTAGTTCTATAGTTTTTGCACTTGGCTAGAAGATGAGAAAATGACACCCAGCTCACTATTTGTTGCATAGCTCAGTGGGTTAGTAGCTGGTTTCAGTCATGAGAAAGATGGTGGCATCCCTGGATTGAATCCTTTTCTAGGTTTTCTTTTAGTTCTATTGATGTTGCACTTGGTTAGAAGATGAGAAAAAGACACCAAGTTTTCTGTCGGTTGATTATCTGTGGGTTATTAGCTGGTCTCAGTTATGAGAAGGATGGTGGCATTCCTGTATCGAATCATCTTTTAGGTTTCCACTTAGTTCTATAGATTTTGCACTTGGCTAGAAGATGAGAAAATGACACCAAGCTCACTATTGGCTGCATAGCTCAGTGGGTTTGTAGCTGGTTTCAGTCATGAAAAAGATGGTGGTATCCCTGGATCGAATCTTTTTCTAGGTTTTCATTTAGTTCTATAGATTTTGTACTTGGCTAGAAGATGAGATAGACACCAAACTTGTCGTTGGTTGCATAGCTCAGCAGGCTAGTAGATGGTTTATGTAATGGCACGAATGGTGGGATCACTGGATCGAATCCCCTTCTAAAAAAAACTGTGGAAATAAGTAGAAGCTGATTTGTGCCAGGGAACCCACCATCCTAGTCATTACAAAAACTAGCCAACTGAACTATGCAACCAACATTAACAGGTTTGAATGCCATTTAGTTCTATAGCTTTTGCACTTGGCTAGAAGATGATTAAAAGACACCTAGCTCTCTGTCGGTTTCATAGCTCACTGGGCTAGCAGATGGTTTATGTAATGACGAGGATGGTGGGATCCCTGGTTCAAATTCCCTTCTAGTTTTCTATTTAGTGCTATAAATTTTGCACTTGGCTAGAAGATGAGAAAAAGACCCTCAGCTTACTGTTGATTGCATAGCTCAGCAGGATAGTAGATGGTTTCAGTAATGAGTAGGATGGTGGGATCCCTTGTTTGAATCCACTACTATTTTGTTCTATAGTTTTTGCATTTGGCTAAAAGATTAAAAAAGACACCTAACAAACTGTTGGTTGCATAGCCCAGTGGATTAGTAGCTGGTTTCAGTTATAAGAAAGATGGTGATATCCCTGGATCGAATCCTTTTCTAGGTTTTCATTTAGTTCTATAGATTTTGCACTTGGCTACAAGATGAGAAAGACACCCAGCTTGCCGTCGGTTGCGTAGCTCAGCAGGCTAGTAGATGGTTTATGTAATGCCAAGAATGGTGGGATCCCTGGATCAAATCCTCTTCCAAAAAAACTGTGGGAATAAATAGAAGCTGATTTGTACCAGGGAACCCACCATCCTAGTCATTACAGAAACAAACTACTAACCCACTGAGCTAAGCAACCAACATTAACAGGTTTGAGTTCTATAGTTTTTGCACTTGGCTAGAAGATGAGGAAAAAGACACCCAGCTCACTGTCGGTTTCATAGCTCAGTGGGCTAGTTGCTGCTTTTTGTAATGATAAGGATGGTGGGATCCCTAGTTTGAAGTCCCTTCTAGTTTTCTATTTAGTGCTATAAATTATGCACTTGGCTAGAAGACAAAAAGACCCTCAGCTTACTGTTGATTGCATAGATGGTTTCAGTAATGAGTAGGATGGTGGGATCCCTGGTTTGAATCCACTTCTATTTTGTTCTATAGTTTTTGCATTTGGCTAGATGAAAAAAGACACCAAACTTACTGTTGGTTGCATAGCTCAGTGGGTTAGTAGTTAGTTTCAGTCATGAAAAAGATGGTGGTATCCCTGGATCGAATAATTTTCTAAGTTTTCATTTAGTTCTATAGATTTTGCACTTGGCTAGGTGAGAAAGACACTAAACTTGCCGTTGGTTGCATAGCTCAGCAGGCTAGTAGATGGTTTATATAATGACAAGAATGGTGGGATCCCTGGATCAAATCCTCTTCCAAAAAAATATGTGGAAATAAATAGAAGCTGATTTGTACCAGGGAACCCACCATCCTAGTCATTACAAAAACAAGCTGCTAACCCAATGACCTATGCAACCAACATTAACATGTTTGAATTCCATTTAGTTCTATAGTTTTTGCACTTGGCTAGAAGATGAGAAAAAGACACCCAGCTCACTGTTGGTTTCATATCTCAGCAGGATAGTAGATGGTTTCAGTAATGAGTAGGATGGTGGGATGGTGGGATTGCTGGTTTGAATCAACTACTATTTTGTGCTATAGTTTTTGCACTTGGCTAGAAGATGAGAAAAAGACATCTAGCTCACTGTTGCTTTCATAGCTCAGTGGGCTAGTTGCTGCTTTTTGTAATGATAAGGATTGTGGGATCCCTGGTTTGAAGTCCTTTCTAGTTTTCCATTTAGTGCTATAAATTTTGTACTTGGCTAGAAGATGAGAAAAAGACCCTCAGCTTACTGTTGATTGCATAGATGGTTTCAGTAATGAGTAGGATGGTGGGATCCCTGGTTTGAATCCACTTCTATTTTGACTATAGTTTTTGCATTTGGCTAGAAGACGAAAAAAGACACCTAATAAACTGTTGGTTGCATAGCTCAGTGGGTTAGTAGCTGGTTTCAGTCATGAAAAAAACGGTGGTATCCCAGAATCGAATCATTTTCTAGGTTTTTATTTAGTTCTATAGATTTTGTACTTGGCTAGAAGATGAAAAAAAGACTCCAAGCTTGTCGTCGGTTGCGTAGCTCAGCAGGCTAGTAGATGGTTTATGTAATGGCAAGAATGGTGGGATCCCTGGATCGAATCCCCTTCTAAAAAAAACTATGGAAATAAATAGAAGCTGATTTGTGCCAGGGAACCCACCATCCTAGTCATTACAAAAACAAGCTACTAGCCAACTGAACTATAGGCTGGATTACGTGAAACGATGAAACCACATTTGGCAGAAATTGCTGATGAGTTTTCAACTCCGCTCTATCATCATGGAAGATTAAATAGGGGCTTTTGTGAGACAAAGCCTCCAACTCCGATATCCGCCTTGCGGATGCCAAGGCCAACAACTTGACTACTTTCCAAGTAAGGAATTTTTACTCAACCTTACGCAAAGGTTAAAACCAATGAGACTGCAGGAAATGCAACACCACATTCAGATCTCATGGTGCTACTGGGGGCACAAAGGGAGGTTGAATGTGTAGTACGCCTTTCACGAAGGTCTTAACTTCTGGAAGGGAGGCCAATTCTTTCTGAAAGAAAATTGATAAGGACGAAATTTATACTTTAATTGAGCCCAACTTTAGGCCCGCATCCACACCTGCTTGCAAAAAATGGAGAAACCGCCCCAACTGAAATTCCTCCGTAGGAGCCTGCTTGGATTCACACTAAGACACACATTTCCTCCAAATACGGTGGTAATGCTTTGCCGTTACTTCTTTTCTAGCCTGAAGAAGTGTGGCAATGACTTCACTGGGAATACCCTTCCGGGCTAGGATTTGGCGTTCAACCGTCATGCCGTCAAACGCAGCCGTGGTAAGTCTTGATAGACTCACGGTCCTTGTTGTAACAGGTCTTCCCGTAGAGTTAGAGGCCAGGGATCTTCTATGAGCAATTCCTGAAGATCTGGATATCAGGCCCTCCTTGGCCAATCTGGAACAATGAGTATCGCCTGAACCCTTGTTCTTCTTATCATCTTTATCACCTTTGGAATGAGTGGAAGTGGAGGGAACACATATACCGACGGAAACACCCACGGTGTCACTAGGGCGTCCACCGCTATCGCTTGAGGGTCCCTTGACCTGGAACAATATCTCTGAAGTTTCTTGTTGAGGCGGGACGCCATCATGTCTATTTGAGGAATTCCCCAACGACTTGTCACTTCTGCAAAGACCTCTTGATGAAGACCCCACTCTCCTGGATGGAGATCGTGTCTGCTTCCCAGTTGTCCACTCCTGGAATGAAAACCGCTGACAGAGTGCATGCATGTCTCTCCGCCCAGCGAAGAACTTTCGAGGCCTCGGCCATTGCCGCTCTGCTCTTTGTTCCGCCCTGGCGGTTTATGTACGCCACTGCTGTTATGTTGTCTGACTGAATCAAGACGGGCAGACCGCAAAGAAGATGCTCCGCTTGCAGAATGCAGTTGTAAATGGCCCTTAATTCCAGAATGTTTATGTGCAGACAAGCTTCCTGGCTTGACCATTTTCCCTGAAAATTTCACCCCTGTGTGACTGCTCCCCAGTCTCGGAGACTTGCATCTGTGGTCACCAGGATCCAATCCTGAATCCCGAACCTGCGTCCCTTCAGAAGGTGAGAACTGTGCAGCCACCACAGAAGGGAGATCCTGGTCCTGGAAGATAGGAATATTTTCTGGTGCATGTCCAGGTGAGACCCGGACTACTTGTCCAGTACTTCCCACTGAAACACCCTGGCATGGAACCTGCCATACTGAATGGCCTCGTAGGCTGCCACCATCTTCCCCAGCAACCGAGTGCAGTGAAGAATCGATACTCTTGCCGGTGTCAGAATCTGTTTTACCATGTTCTGTATTTCCAGAGCTTTTTCCACTGGAAGAAAAAAATAAGATTTTACTCACAGGTAAATCTATTTCTCGTAGTCCGTAGTGGATGCTGGGAACTCCGTAAGGACCATGGGGAATAGCGGCTCTGCAGGAGACTGGGCACAACTAAAGAAAGCTTTAGGACTACCTGGTGTGCACTGGTTCCTCCCTCTATGACCCTCCTCCAGACCTCAGTTAGGATACTGTACCCGGAAGAGCTGACACAATAAGGAAAGGATTTTGAATCCCGGGTAAGACTCATACCAGCCACACCAATCACACCGTATAACTCGTGATACTATACCCAGTTAACAGTATGAAATATAACTGAGCCTCTCAACAGATGGCTCAACAATAAACCTTTAGTTAAACAATAACTATATACAAGTATTGCAGACAATCCGCACTTGGGACGGGCGCCCAGCATCCACTATGGACTACGAGAAATAGATTTACCGGTGAGTAAAATCTTATTTTCTCTGACGTCCTAGTGGATGCTGGGAACTCCGTAAGGACCATGGGGTTTATACCAAAGCTCCCAAACGGGCGGGAGAGTGCGGATGACTCTGCAGCACCGAATGAGCAAAGGCAAGGTCCTCCTCAGCCAGGGTATCAAACTTGTAGAACTTAGCAAAGGTGTTTGAACCCGACCAAGTAGCAGCTCGGCAAAGCTGTAAAGCCGAGACCCCTCGGGCAGCCGCCCAAGAAGAGCCCACCTTCCTCGTGGAATGGGCTTTTACTGATTTAGAATGCGGCAATCCTGCCGCAGAACGAGCTTGCTGAATCGTGCTATAGATCCAGCGCGCAATAGTTTGCTTTGAAGCAGGAGCACCCAGCTTGTTGGGCGCATGCAGGATAAACAGCGAGTCAGTTTTCCTGACTTCAGCCGTCCTGGCTATATATATTTTCAAAGCCCTGACTACATCTAGTAACTTGGGAGTCCTCCAAGTCCCTAGTAGCCGCAGGCACCACAATAGGTTGGTTCAAATGAAACGCTGATAGCACCTTAGGGAGAAATTGGGGACGAGTCCTCAATTCTGCCCTGTCCATATGGAAGATCAGATAAGGGCTTTTACACGACAAAGCCGCCAATTCTGACACACGCCTAGCCGAAGCTAAGGCCAATAGCATGACCACTTTCCACGTGAAATATTTTAGCTCCACGGTCTTAAGTAGCTCAAACCAGTGGGATTTCAGGAAATCCAACACAACGTTAAGATCCCAAGGTGCCACTGGAGGCACAAAAGGGGGCTGAATATGCAGTACTCCCTTAACAAACGTCTGAACTTCAGGCAGTGAAGCCAGTTCTTTTTGAAAGAAAATAGATAGGGCCGAAATCTGGACCTTTATGGATCCTAATTTTAGGTCCATAGTCACTCCTGACTGTTGGAAGTGCAGGAATCGACCCAGCTGGAATTCTTCCGTAGGGGCCTTCCTGGCCTCACACCAAGCAACATATTTTCGCCATATACGGTGATAATGTTGTGCTGTCACATCCTTCCTAGCTTTTATCAGCGTAGGAATCACTTCATCTGGAATGCCCTTTTCCTTTAGGATCCGGCGTTCAACCGCCATGCCGTCAAACGCAGCCGCGGTAAGTCCTGGAACAGACAGGGCCCCTGTTGTAACAGGTCCTGTCTGAGAGGCAGAGGCCATGGGTCCTCTGAGATCATTTCTTGTAGTTCTGGGTACCAAGTTCTTCTTGGTACCCAACGATGAGTATAGTTCTTACTCCTCTCTTTCTTACAATCCTCAGTACCTTGGGTATGAGAGGAAGAGGAGGGAACACATAAACAGACTGGTACACCCACGGTGTCACTAGTGCGTCCACAGCTATCGCCTGAGGGTCCCTTGACCTGGCGCAATATTTGTTTAGCTTTTTGTTGAGACGGGACGCCATCATGTCTACCTGTGGCCGTTCCCAACGATTTACAATCAGCGTGAAGACTTCTGGATGAAGTCCCCACTCTCCCGGGTGGAGGTCGTGCCTGCTGAGGAAGTCTGCTTCCCAGTTTTCCACTCCCGGAATGAACACTGCTGACAGTGCTAGCACGTGATTCTCCGCCCATCGGAGAATCCTTGTGGCTTCTGCCATCTCCATCCTGCTTCTTGTGCCGCCCTGTCGGTTTACATGGGCGACCGCCGTGATGTTGTCTGACTGAATCCGCACCGGTTGGTTTTGAAGCAGGGGTTCTGCTTGACTCAGGGCGTTGTAAATGGCCCTTAGTTCCAGAATATTTATGTGAAGGGAAGTCTCGTGACTTGACCACAGTCCTTGGAAGTTCCTTCCCTGAGTGACTGCCCCCCATCCTCGGAGGCTTGCATCCGTGGTCACCAGGACCCAGTCCTGTATGCCGAATCTGCGGCCCTCGAGAAGATGAGCCTTCTGCAGCCACCACAGCAGAGACACCCTGGCCCTCGGGGACAGGGTGATCAGCCGATGCATCTGAAGATGCGATCCGGACCACTTGTCTAACAGATCCCACTGAAAGATCCTTGCATGGAACCTGCCGAAGGGAATTGCTTCGTAAGAAGCTACCATCTTTCCCAGGACTCACGTGCAGTGATGCACCGACACCTGTTTTGGTTTCAGGAGGTCCCTGACCAGAGATGACAATTCCTGGGCCTTCTCCACCGGGAGAAACACCTTCTTCTGTTCTGTGTCCAGAATCATGCCCAAGAACAGCAGACGCGTCGCAGGAATCAGCTGCGACTTTGGGATATTCAGAATCCAGCCGTGCTGTTGCAGCACTTCCCGAGATAGTGCTACGTTGACTAACAACTGCTCCTTGGAGCTCGCCTTTATAAGGAGATCGTCCAAGTACGGGATAATTATAACTCCCTTCTTCCGAAGGAGTATCATCATTTCGGCCATTACCTTGGTAAATACCCTTGGTGCCGTGGACAGATCAAACGGCAACGTCTGGAATTGGTAATGACAGTCCTGTACCACAAACCTGAGGTACTCCTGGTGAGGTGGGTAAACGGGGACAAGCAAGTAAGCATCCTTGATGTCCAGCGACACCATAAAATCCCCCTCTTCCAGGCTTGCAATAACCGCCCTGAGCGATTCCATTTTGAACTTGAACTTCCTTACATAAGTGTTCAAGGATTTTAAATTCAGAATGGGTCTCACCGAACAGTCTGGTTTCGGTACCACAAACATTGTGGAATAGTAACCCCGTCCCTGTTGAAGGAGGGGAACCTTGATTATCACCTGCTGGAGGTACAGCTTGTGAATAGCCGCCAGCACTACCTCCCTTTCCCTGGGAGCCGCTGGCAAGGCTGATTTGAGGTAACGGCGAAGGGGAGTCGCCTCGAACTCCAGCATGTATCCCTGAGATACCACTTGTAGAACCCAGAGATCCACCTGTGAGCGAACCCACTGGTCGCTGAAGTTCCAGAGACACGCCCCCACCGCACCTGGCTCCACCTGTGGAGCCCCAGCGTCATGCAGTGGACTTAGTGGAAGCAGGGGAGGATTTTTGTTCCTGGGAACTGGCTGCCTGGTGCAGCTTCTTTCCTCTACCCCTGCCTCTGGGCAGAAAGGATGCGCCTCTGACCCGCTTGCCTTTCTGAGGCCGAAAGGACTGTACTTGATAATACGGTGCTTTCTTAGGCTGTGAGGAAACCTGAGGTAAAAAAGTCGACTTCCCAGCTGTTGCTGTGGATACGAGGTCCGAGAGACCGTCCCCAAACAATTCCTCACCCGTTTAAGGCAAAACCTCCATGTGCCTTTTAGAATCAGCATCACCTGTCCACTGCCGAGTCCATAATACTCTCCTGGCAGAAATGGACATTGCATTAATTCTAGATGCCAGCCGGCAAATGTCCCTCTGTGCATCCCTCATATACAAGACAACGTCCTTTATATGCTCTATGGTTAGCAAAATAGCATCCCTGTCGAGGGTATTAATGTTGTCTGACAGGGTATCAGACTATGCTGCTGCAGCACTACACATCCATGCTGAAGCAATAGCAGTTCTCAGTATAGTACCTGAGTGTGTATATACAGACTTCAGGATAGCCTCCTGCTTTCTATCTGCAGGCTCCTTTAGGGCGGCCGTATCCTGAGACGGCAGTGCCACCCTTTTAGATAATCATGTGAGCGCCTTGTCCACCCTAGGGGATGTCTCCCAGCGTAACCTATCCGTTGGCGGGAAAAGGTATGCCATCAGTAACCTCTTAGAAATCACTAGTTTCTTATCAGGGGAACACCACGCTTCTTCACACAATTCATTTAATTCATCAGATGGGGGAAAAGTCACTGGCTGCTTTTTCTCCCCAAACATAATACCCTTTTTAGTGGTAACCGGGTTAATGTCAGAAATGTGCAACACATTTTTCATTGCCGTAATCATGCATCGGATGGCCCTTGTGGACTGTACATTTGTCTCATCCTCGTCTACACTGGAGTCAGACTCCGTGTCGACATCTGTGTCTGACATCTGAGGTAGCGGGCGTTTTTGAGCCACTGATGGCCTCTGAGACGCCGGCTGTCCCAAGGCTTTTACGTCATCAAACCTTTTATGTAAAGAGTTGACACTGTCGGTTAATACCTTCCACATATCCATCCACTCCGGTGTCGGCCCCGTAGGGGGCGACATCACACTTATCGGCTCCTGCTCCGCCTCCACGTAGCCTTCCACATCAAACATGTCGACACAGCCGTACCGACACACCGCACACACACAGGGAATGCTCTGACTGAGGACAGGACCCCACAAAGTCCTTTGGGGAGACAGAGTATGCCAGCACACACCAGAGCGCTATATAACACAGGGATTATCACTGTACTGAGTGATTTTTCCCAATAGCTGCTTATTAAGACCAATTTGCGCCTAAATTTATGTGCCCCCCCTCTCTTTTTTACCCTTGTTGTACTGGATACTGCAGGGGAGAGCCTGGGGAGAGTCCTTCCAGCGGAGCTGTGAAGAGAAAATGGCGCTGGCTGTGCTGAGGAAGTTAGCCCCGCCCCTTCAGCGGCGGGCTTCTCCAGCTTTTTATAATGTTAGTGGCGGGGTTTTTGGACATATACAGTGTTATACACTGTATTATGTGCTATTTGTGCCAAAAGGTAAACTAATTGCTGCCCAGGGCGCCCCCCCCCAGCGCCCTGCACCCAACAGTGACCGGAGTGTGTGGTGTGCTATGGGAGCAATGGCGCACAGCTGCGGTGCTGTGCGCTACCTTAATGAAGACAGGAGTCTTCAGCCACCGTTTTTCATCTTTATCTTCCGTCTTCTGGCTCTGCATGGGGGACGGCGGCGCGGCTCTGGGAACGGACGATCGAGGTCGGGCCCTGTGTTCGATCCCTCTGGAGGTAATGGTGTCCAGTAGCCTTAGAAGCACAAGCTAGCTGCAAGCAGGTAGGTTCGCTTCTCTCCCCTAAGTCCCTCGTAGCAGTGAGTCTGTTGCCAGCAGATCTCACTGAAAATAAAAAACCTAACAAATACTTTCTTTTCTAGCAAGCTCAGGAGAGCCCCTAGGGTGCATCCAGCTCTGGCCGGGCACAGATTCTAACTGAGGTCTGGAGGAGGGGCATAGAGGGAGGAGCCAGTGCACACCAGATATAGTACCTAATCTTTCTTTTAGAGTGCCCAGTCTCCTGCGGAGCCCGTCTATTCCCCATGGTCCTTACGGAGTTCCCAGCATCCACTAGGACGTCAGAGAAATCGGTGAGGGGGTACGTCTTGAAACTCTAATTTGTACCCTTGCTCTACTATTTCTAATATCCAAGGATCCAGGTCCGAGAGAACCCAGACCTGACTGAAGAGTTTGAGACGCACCCCCACTGGTGCGGACTCCCTTAGAGGAGCCCCAGCGTCATGCGGTGGATTTGGTAGAAGCCGGAGAGGACTTCTGTTCTTGGGAACTTGCCACAGCCTGTGACCTTTTTCCCCTTCCTCTCGCAGCAAGGTAGGAGGATCCTCGTCCTTTTTTGTATTTATTGGCCCGAAAGAACTGCATCTGATAGTGGGGCGTTTTCTTTTGATGCGCAGGAACATAAGATAAAAATGACGACTTACCTGCGGTAGCCGTAGATACCAGGTCAGTGAGGCCCTCACCAAACAGGACACTACCTTTATACGGCAGAGACTCCATATCCTTCCTCGAGTCAGCATCAGCATTCCATTGATGAATCCGCAATGCCCTCCTGGCCGAGACTGCCATGGCATTGACCCTTGATCCTAAAAGGCCAATATCCAGCTTCTTTTAAATATGCTGCAGAATCCCTGATGTGACCCAGAGTCAAAAGCACACTATCCCTGTCTAGGGTATCCATCTCAGATGACAAGTTATCTGCCCACTTTTCAATAGCGCTAATCACCCATGCCGAAGCAAGCGACAGAGGGACAGACATGGGTAGATTCCCTGTCTGTTCTCTAACTTTTTTGTGCAATACATTCACCTCAGCACTTAATTACACATATCCAAACAGGTGTCGGCGTTGTCGACGGTGACACCCTCTCACACACACATTTGCTCCATCTCCTCCTTAGGGTAGCCTTTTACCTCAGACATGTCGACACACGTACCGACACACCACACACTCAGGGAATGCTCTTCTGAAGACAATTCCCCCACAAGGCCCTTTGGAGAGACAGAGAATGCCAGCACACACCCCAGCGCTATAAACCCAGGAATAACACAGTAACTTAATGTTAACCCAGTAGCTACTGTTTATATTGATTTTTGCGCCTAATTATGTGCCCCCCCTCTCTTTTTAACCTCTTCTACCGTGTATCTGCAGGGAGAGGCTGGGGAGCTTCCTCTCAGCGGTGCTGTGGAGAAAAAACATGGCGCTGAGGAAGAAGCCCCGCCCCCTCGACGGCAGGCTTCTGTCCCACTTCTATGTACAATTTTTGGCGGGGGCTCATACATATATACAGTGCCCAACTGTATATATGCTAAACTTTTGCCAAAGAGGTCTCTAATTGCTGCCCAGGGCGCCCCCCCCTCCCCCCCTGCACCCTTACAGTGACCGGAGTATGTGAGGTGTGTGGGAGCAATGGCGCACAGCTGCAGTGCTGTGCGTTACCTCATGTGAAGAACGGAGTCTTCTGCCGCCGATTTCGAAGTCTTCTTTGCTTCTCATACTCACCCGGCTTCTGTCTTCCGGCTCTGCGAGGAGGACGGCGGCGCGGCTCTGGGATCGGACGACGAGGGTGAGATCCTGTGTACGAACCCTCTTGAGCTAATGGTGTCCAGTAGCCTTGGAAGCAGGACCTAGCTTCAGAGAGTAGGGCTGCTTCTCTCCCCTCTGTCCCACGATGCAGGGAGTCTGTTGCCAGCAGAGCTCCCTGAAAATAAAAAACCTAACAAAAAACTTACTTACAGCAAGCTCAGGAGAGCTCACTGAAAAGCACCCAGCTCCTCTGGGCACAGTATCAAACTGAGGTCTGGAGGAGGGGCATAGAGGGAGGAGCCAGAGCACACCAGAATCTAAATTCTTTCTTAAAGTGCCCATGTCTCCTGTGGAGCCAGTCTATTCCCCATGGTCCTTACGGAGTCCCCAGCATCCACTAGGACGAGAAATGGCGCTGGTCAGAGCTGTGGGGGCTAAACCGCGCGCCCTCACCGGCACGCTTCAGTCCCGCTCAGTTTCACATTTTTATATTGGTGGGGGTCTATATTGAGTGCCTAGGCACTTTTCATATAACTTTTGCCAGTTACTTTCAGGTCCACATGCTGCCCCCCCTGCAACCCGTCAGTGCCGAAGTAGGGCTGCTTCTCTCTCCTCAGTCCCACGATGCAGGGAGCCTGTAGCCAGCAGTGCTCCCTGAACATAAAAAAATAAGAATTTACTTACCGATAATTCTATTTCTCGTAGTCCGTAGTGGATGCTGGGAACTCCGTAAGGACCATGGGGGATAGCGGCTCCGCAGGAGACTGGGCACAAAAAGAAAAGCTTTAGGACTACCTGGTGTGCACTGGCTCCTCCCCCTATGACCCTCCTCCAAGCCTCAGTTAGGATACTGTGCCCGGACGAGCGTACACAATAAGGAAGAATTTTGAATCCCAGGTAAGACTCATACCAGCCACACCAATCACACCGTACAACCTGTGATATGAACCCAGTTAACAGCATGATAACAGAGGAGCCTCTGAAAAGATGGCTCACAACAACAATAACCCGATTTGTTAACAATAACTATGTACAAGTATTGCAGATAATCCGCACTTGGGATGGGCGCCCAGCATCCACTACGGACTACGAGAAATAGAATTATCGGTAAGTAAATTCTTATTTTCTCTGACGTCCTAGTGGATGCTGGGAACTCCGTAAGGACCATGGGGATTATACCAAAGCTCCCAAACGGGCGGGAGAGTGCGGATGACTCTGCAGCACCGAGTGAGAAAACTCCAGGTCCTCCTCAGCCAGAGTGTCAAATTTGTAAAATTTTACAAAAGTATTTGACCCTGACCAAGTAGCAGCTCGGCAAAGTTGTAAAGCCGAGACCCCTCGGGCAGCCGCCCAAGATGAGCCCACCTTCCTTGTGGAATGGGCTTTTACGGATTTTGGCTGTGGCAGGCCTGCCACAGAATGTGCAAGCTGAATTGTACTACAAATCCAGCGAGCAATAGTCTGCTTAGAAGCAGGAGCACCCAGCTTGTTGGGTGCGTACAGGATAAATAGCGAGTCAGATTTTCTGACTCCAGCCGTCCTGGAAACATATTTTCAGGGCCCTGACAACGTCCAGCAACTTGGAGTCCTCCAAGTCCTTAGTAGCCGCAGGTACCACAATAGGCTGGTTTAGATGAAACGCTGAAACCACCTTTGGGAGAAATTGAGGACGAGTCCTCAATTCTGCCCTGTCCGTATGAAAAATCAGGTAAGGGCTTTTACAGGATAAAGCCGCCAATTCGGACACACGCCTGGCTGAAGCCAGAGCCAACAACATGACCACTTTCCATGTGAGATATTTTAATTCCACAGTGTTGAGTGGTTCAAACCAATGTGATTTTAGGAAATCCAAAACATTCAGATCCCAGGGTGCCACTGGAGGTACAAAAGGAGGCTGTATATGTAGCACTCCCTTAACAAACGTCTGGACTTCAGGCACTGAAGCCAGTTCTCTCTGAAAGAAAATCGACAGGGCTGAAATCTGGACCTTAATGGATCCTAATTTTAGGCCCATAGACACTCCTGCTTGCAGGAAATGCAGGAATCGACCCAGTTGAAATTCCTCCGTCGGGGCCTTTTTGGCCTCGCACCACGCAACATATTTCCGCCAGATGCGGTGATAATGCTTTGCGGTTACATCCTTTCTGGCTTTTATCAAAGTAGGGATGACTTCGTCTGGAATGCCTTTTTCCTTTAGGATCTGGCGTTCAACCGCCATGCCGTCAAATGCAGCCGCGGTAAGTCTTGGAACAGACAGGGTCCCTGCTGGAGCAGGTCCCTTCTCAGAGGTAGAGGCCACGGGTCCTCTGTGAGCATCTGTTGAAGTTCCGGGTACCAAGTCCTTCTTGGCCAATCCGGAGCCACGAGAATAGTTCTTACTCCTCCCCGCCGTATAATTCTCAGCACCTTGGGTATGAGAGGCAGAGGAGGGAACACATACACCGACTGGTACACCCACGGTGTTACCAGAGCGTCCACAGCTATTGCTTGAGGGTCCCTTGACCTGGCGCAATACCTGTCCAGTTTTTTGTTGAGGCGGGACGCCATCATGTCCACCTTTGGTTTTTCCCAACGGTTTATCATCATGTGGAAGACTTCTGGGTGAAGTCCCCACTCTCCCGGGTGGAGGTCGTGCCTGCTGAGGAAGTCTGCTTCCCAGTTGTCCACTCCCGGAATGAACACTGCCGACAGTGCTATCACATGATTTTCCGCCCAGCGAAGAATCCTTGCAGCTTCTGCTATTGCCCTCCTGCTTCTTGTGCCGCCCTGTCTGTTTACGTGGGCGACTGCCGTGATGTTGTCCGACTGGATCAGCACCGGCTGACCTTGAAGTAGAGGTCTTGCTTGGCTTAGAGCATTGTAAATGGCTCTTAACTCCAGGATATTTATGTGAAGTGATGTCTCCAGGCTTGACCACAAGCCCTGGAAGTTTCTTCCCTGTGTGACTGCTCCCCAGCCTCGCAGGCTGGCATCCGTGGTCACCAGAACCCAGTCCTGAATGCCGAATCTGCGGCCCTCTAGAAGATGAGCACTCTGCAACCACCACAGGAGAGACACCCTTGTCCTTGGGGACATGGTTATTCGCTGATGCATCTGAAGATGCGATCCGGACCATTTGTCCAGCAGGTCCCACTGGAATGTTCTTGCGTGGAATCTGCCGAATGGGATTGCTTCGTAGGAAGCTACCATTTTTCCCAGGACCCTTGTGCATTGGTGCACTGATACTTGGCCTGGTTTTAGGAGGTTTCTGACTAGCTCTGATAACTCTCTGGCTTTCTCTTCCGGGAGAAACACCTTTTTCTGGACTGTGTCCAGGATCATCCCTAGGAATAGAAGACGTGTCGTCGGTATCAGCTGCGATTTTGGGATATTGAGAATCCAACCGTGCTGCCGCAGCACTACTTGAGATAGTGCTACTCCGACTACCAACTGTTCCTTGGATCTTGCCCTTATCAGGAGATCGTCCAAGTAAGGGATAATTAAAACTCCCTTCCTTCGAAGGAGTATCATCATTTCGGCCATTACTTTGGTAAAGACCCGGGGCGCCGTGGACAATCCAAACGGCAGCGTCTGAAACTGATAGTGGCAGTTCTGTACCACAAACCTGAGGTACCCTTGGTGAGAAGGGTAAATTGGGACATGGAGGTAAGCATCCTTGATGTCCAGAGACACCATATAATCCCCTTCTTCCAGGTTCGCGATCACCGCTCTGAGTGACTCCATCTTGAATTTGAACCTCTGTATGTAAGTGTTCAAAGATTTTAGATTTAGAATAGGTCTCACCGAGCCATCCGGCTTCGGTACCACAAACAGCGTGGAATAATACCCCTTTCCCTGTTGCAGGAGGGGTACCTTGATTATCACCTGCTGTGAATACAGCTTGTGAATGGCTTCCAATACCGCCTCCCTGTCGGAGGGAGACGTCGGTAAGGCAGACTTTAGGAAACGGCGAGGGGGAGACGCCTCGAATTCCAATTTGTACCCCTGAGATACCACTTGAAGGATCCAGGGATCCACTTGTTAGTGAGCCCACTGCGCGCTGAAATTCTTGAGACGGGCCCCCACTGTGCCTGAGTCCGCTTGTAGAGCCCCAGCGTCATGCTGAGGACTTGGCAGAAGCGGGAGAGGGCTTCTGTACCTGGGAACTGGCTGTTTGCTGCAGCCTTTTTCCTCTCCCTCTGCCACGGGGCAGAAATGAGGAGCCTTTCGCCCGCTTGCCCTTATGGGGCCGAAAGTACTGCGCCTAATAATACGGCGTCTTTTTATGTTGAGAGGCTACCTGGGGTAAAAATGTGGATTTCCCAGCAGTTGCCGTGGATACCAGGTCCGATAGACCTACCCCAAATAACTCCTCCCCTTTATAAGGCAATACTTCCATATGCCTTTTGGAATCAGCATCACCCGACCACTGCCGCGTCCATAACCCTCTTCTGGCAGATATGGACAGCGCACTTACTCTTGATGCCAGTCGGCAAATATCCCTCTGTGCATCACGCATTTATAAAAACGCATCTTTTAAATGCTCTATAGTCAGTAATATAGTGTCCCTATCCAGGGTATCAATATTTTCAGTCAGGGAATCCGACCAAGCCACCCCAGCACTGCACATCCAGGCTGAGGCGATTGCTGGTCGCAGTATAACACCTGTGTGAGTGTATATACATTTTAGGATATTCTCCTGCTTTCTGTCAGCAGGATCCTTAAGGGCGGCCGTATCCGGAGACGGTAGTGCCACCTGTTTTGACAAGCGTGTGAGCGCTTTATCCACCCTAGGAGGTGTTTCCCAACGTGCCCTATCCTCTGGCGGGAAGGGGTAAGATGCCAATAACTTTTTAGGAATTATCAGTCTTTTATCGGGAGAAACCCACGCCTCATCTCACACTTCATTTAATTCCTCAGAAGCAGGAAAAACTACAGGTAGTTTTTTCTCACCAAACATAATACCCTTTTTAGTGGTACTTGTACTATCAGAAATGTGTAAAACATTTTTCATTGCCTCAATCATGTAACGTGTGGCCCTACTGGAAGTCACATTCGTCTCTTCATCGTCGACACTGGAGTCAGTATCCGTGTCGGCGTCTGTATCTACCATCTGAGGTAGCGGGCGTTTTAGAGCCCCTGATGGTCTTTGAGACGCCTGGACAGGCACCAGCTGAGTAGCCGGCTGTCTCATGTCAACCACTGTCTTTTATACAGAGCCGACACTGTCACGTAATTCCTTCCATAAGCTCATCCACTCAGGTGTCGACTCCCTAGGGGGTGACATCACCAGTACAGGCAATTGCTCCGCCTCCACATCATTTTCCTCTTCATACATGTCGACACAGTCGTACCGACACACAGCGCACACACAGGGAATGTTCTGATAGAGGACAGGACCCCACTAGCCCTTTGGGGAGACAGAGGGAGACTATGCCAGCACACACCAGAGCGCTATATATATGTTGGGATAACACCAAACAGTGTTTTTCCCTTTATAGCTGCTGTGTATATTATACTGCGCCTAATTAGTGCCCCCCCCCCCCTCTTGTTTTACCCTTTTCTGTAGTGCAGGACTGCAGGGGAGAGTCAGGGAGACGTCCTTCCAGCGGAGCTGTGAGGGAAAATGGCGCCAGTGTGCTGAGGAGATAGGCTCCGCCCCCTTCTCGGCGGACTTTTCTCCCGCTTTTTTTCGGAATCTGGCAGGGGTTAATATACATCCATATAGCCCTGGGGGTTATATGTGATGTAATTTAGCCAGCCAAGGTGTTTATATTGCTGCTCAGGGCGCCCCCCCCAGCGCCCTGCACCCATCAGTGACCGGAGCGTGTGGTGCATGAGGAGCAATGGCGCACAGCTGCAGTGCAGTGCGCTACCTTGGTGAAGACTGATGTCTTCTGCCGCCGATTTTCCGGATCTCTTCCTGCTTCTGGCTCTGTAAGGGGGCCGGCGGCGCGGCTCTGGGACCGGACTCTGAGGCTGGGCCTGTGTTCGGTCCCTCTGGAGCTAATGGTGTCCAGTAGCCTAAGAAGCCCAAGCTGGCTGCAAGCAGGCAGGTTCGCTTCTTCTCCCCTTAGTCCCTCGATGCAGTGAGCCTGTTGCCAGCAGGTCTCACTGAAAATAAAAAACCTAAAACTAACTTTTCCTAAGAAGCTCAGGAGAGCCTCCTAGATTGCACCCTGCTCGGTCGGGCACAAAAATCTAACTGAGGCTTGGAGGAGGGTCATAGGGGGAGGAGCCAGTGCACACCAGGTAGTCCTAAAGCTTTTCTTTTTGTGCCCAGTCTCCTGCGCTGGTCCTTACGGAGTTCCCAGCATCCACTAGGACGTCGGAGAAAAGTATTTTGTAGAGAAACTCAGTAGAGCTCCCCTGTGTGTGACCAGTCTCCCTGGGGACAGAATCTAACCGAGGTCTGGAGGAGGGGCATAGAGGGAGGAGCCAGTTCACACCCAAAGTCTTATAGTGTGCCCATGTCTCCTGCAGATACAGTCTATACCCCATGGTTCTTGAAGCATCCCCAGCATCCTCTAGGACGTATGAGAAAGACACACAGTTGGTTGCACAGCTCAGCGGGCTACTAGATGGTTTCTGTAATGCAAAGCATGGTGGGATCCTTGGTTCAAATCTGCTTCAATTTAGTTCTGTGCGCCAGTCAGTCATATAGCTGCCACTAGAGGCAGGTTCTTGCTGGATATACCTGCTGGCGAGACAGCGTCACCTCTCTAGAATGGCTCTTCCAGCGACGGCCACTTATTGCTTTCCACTTGATCTGCTGTAGATCATTTGCTGTATTTTGTGATGTCTGCAGCGTCATCTATTTTCCCACCGCCCATTCTCCTGACTTCCACCAATGAGTAGGGGAACAGACGCCCTCATTAGCTGCCAACAGTGCGTGACATGTCACACTACGTACCAGAATCTGCCGGGGATCACTCCGTTCTCTACAACCAAGTGCAGCTGCCACCCCCAATATCTGGCTTCCAGCTGGTACCAGGAGGGAGAACCCTAGAAGATAAACCATGACATCCCCCAGCCTGGAGCTATCGAAGGGCTGCATTGGCCGACAGCATATGGCGAGGAAATGACCCCCAACCCACTAAAGGATAAAACTAAGAAACCCGGCTCCAGACTGATGAACGATAGCGTCCAGCTGCATTCGTTGTAGAGAGAGTGTAAGAGGGGTAGAAGTCTACGGAGAGGTGCCTGAGACGTCCTGTGATGAAACAGCCGCCAATACAGCGGAGAACAGCGCACGATCGATGCGGCAATTTGCTCTTTGTTAGGAGTAGCAGAGACAACAGACAGGGGAAAGGGCAGATTTCCTAGGTACAGCTGAGGTAATAGCACGTGCGGGAGGCCCATTGCCTAGCATCTGGTTAGCAGTGGTTGTCACTATTGTTACATGTGTCGCTTGCTGCTCTATGTTCCAAGTCTCCTATGCATCTTTTGTTAACGTGCCTTCAACGCTGCGCCTTCCTTTCCTGTACATCCGGTCACTACATATCGGTCTGTGTAACATCTTCTAGGGTACGTTACTCAGCACCCCACCTCACACCAGACCATGCTCACCAAGATCACAGCGGATCCTTCTATCGGCTCTCCTACGCTCCAGCCTGCACTGTGGGACAAGGATGGATTTTAGTGAGCAATTTGCACTTAGGCTTGGGCCTACCTCTGCTGCCCTGGCCAGTCGCCCCATAAGTCAGAAGAATAGCGCATCCACCAGAGGCTGCAGCCTGGGATACACATGGATGGTTTATATAAAGGTAGAATGGACAGACGTTCTCCAGCAAGACTATAGGACAGGGACGCGCAGCACTGCAGGGGAACAGGCGTTTATCAGAGACAGAACCGCTCACATACAAACAGATTGTGTTTATTTCTCACAAAGACTGTACAAAACTTTATATATATAAAAACACTGCCAGATGCCCCGCAGGACGCTGCCCCCTCCCCTTAACACTGACATTATAAATTATAGGACAACTGTACAGGAGCAGTGTAGCCCACCCACCACCAGATGGAGCAGTGACAACACATCATGAGACGGAGCCATCTATTTACACGGCAGGCCCGGCTCACGTCACACGTGCGCCTTTACAGAATATATATATATATTTATATAGACTATTTCACATATTAACAGCTTTACCAGACTGCAAAGTGTTCAGTTCATTCTGTTTAAAAAATAAAACAATAAAGGATGAAGCACCAGGGGTTGTAAAGCAAAAGGTTTGGCGCAAGATGGGCGTCCTCATCGGCTGATGTCACGTCCGCTATCCCAGTGCTTTGGCGGGTGCGAGTTAAAGAACGGGTGTTTCAGGGCCTCTGACAGGGTGAGGCGTTTGGACGGTTCGTACTCCAGCAAACCCTCAATGAGGTCAAACAGCTGATGATGCTCCTCACTTTCAGAAACCATGTACCTCTGTAAGATAGGGAACAAGTCATGCCTCTCGCACAGTCCTGTCAGCACTTTATATGCACCGTTACCCCCCATGAGGAAATGCAATTGCCAGGGAAGGGTGCAACATGCCATAGCACTTAAGTGCCAGCAGCACCCTGTCTTATGCCCTTTGCCCTGGTCGCACAGAAGTGCTAGCTACCCTATGGGGCAGTAAACACTTGCGCGAGTTGCTGTGAAGTGTGGTGCCTAATTGGCTGGGCAAAGGATTCACCTGCTATTGAAACCCCCCTTATGTCTCCTTCCAGATCATCTCAGCAATCCCCTCATCCACTGCCACATTGTATGACAGCCCCCCCCCCCCAGTCCCTCCTTACCCTCAGCGCCTTGCAGTTCTCCCGCACGTAGCGCCCCGCAGACGTGTTCTCATCCCAGTCCAGTCGCCCGTGGTAGAAGTACTTCTGTTTCCTGATAGAGAAATGGTAACTAGGTGACAACGCACATGAAGCGCCCAGGAGGATTATAAGCAGTGTGTTTCACAATCGCTCACCTGGTCTTGCGGATCATCCGTGATGGAATTGGGCCCAGAATCCTCTCCATCATTGCCAGGTGCTCCCTGTTATCGTGCGTCTGCAGAAAGAAAAGACGGCCATGAGACACGGATTCAGCAGAGAGCTCACCGACGCGCCCCACCATCAGCGGAACCTCACCTGGAAGAGGGTGAACCCCACGTAATACTCGAAGACGATACATCCAATGCTCCACACGTCACAGGGCTGGCTCCAGCCCAGCTCTGAGAACAGGAAGAAGGGAGAGTCAGCCACACTGGGGTCACCTCAGAACACTGCAGCCCTGCCCGAGAAACACTCACCTAGGATGACCTCCGGCGCTCGGTAGTGACGTGTGGACACAATGGTGCTGTGGTGCTCATGATCAAACGTGGCACTGCCAAAGTCCACCACCCGAATATCTGTCTTCTTCACACATCTTTCATCTCTCTTCTTGGTGTGAAGGAGGTCACAGGGAGAGACCATAAGTACAAGAATTAGGTAAAGCCTGAGAGCAGCCCCATTCCCACGTGTCCCCCGGGGGTGGGGACAGGCTTAACGACAAAGGCAGGACAGAACCAGAACACCCACCTTGTCCATACTGTACGTCAGCTCAAAGTCCGAGCTAACAAAGAGGATGTTCTCCGGCTTCAGGTCCGTGTGCGTCAGCTTGTTGTCATGGAGAACTGGAAAGACAGAAGACATTACTACATCTGCCGGCCCACCCGGAAGACCCCATACCGCTGTACCGGTACCACTTACACTTCACAGCCTGGCACACCTGCTGGGCCATGTGCCGCACCTGGTGGATGGGGTACGGAAGATAGTTGTTTTCCTTCAGAAAATCAAATGTGCTGAGGCCAAGCAGCTCGAAGGAGATACACATGTGTCCGTGGTAGTCAAACCAGTCATACATCTGGACGCACAGACTGCAGAGAGCACAAAGCCCACTGGTTACACAGAGGTGCTGGGCGGAGGGGGCACCGTCACAGTATTCAGGCATGGGGAGCGGGTGGAGGCACAGTCACAGTATTCAGGCATGGGGAGCGGGTGGAGGCACAGTCACAGTATTCAGGCATGGGGAGCGGGTGGAGGCACCGTCACAGTATTCAGGCACGGGGAGCGGGTGGAGGCACCGTCACAGTATTCAGGCACGGGGAGCGGGTGGAGGCACAGTCACAGTATTCAGGCACGGGGAGCGGGTGGAGGCACAGTCACAGTATTCAGGAACGGGTGGAGGCACAGTCACCGTATTCAGGCACGGGGAGCGGGTGGAGGCACAGTCACAGTATTCAGGCATGGGGAGCGGGTGGAGGCACAGTCACAGTATTCAGGCATGGGGAGCGGGTGGAGGCACAGTCACAGTATTCAGGCATGGGGAGCGGGTGGAGGCACAGTCACAGTATTCAGGCATGGGAA
The DNA here is from genome assembly GCF_028390025.1 of Pseudophryne corroboree. Taxonomy (NCBI): domain Eukaryota; kingdom Metazoa; phylum Chordata; class Amphibia; order Anura; family Myobatrachidae; genus Pseudophryne; species Pseudophryne corroboree. Next base: position 692,237 of record NC_086455.1, on the reverse strand, counting down.
GCGGGTGGAGGCACAGTCACAGTATTCAGGCATGGGAAGCGGGTGGAGGCACCGTCACAGTATTCAGGCATGGGGAGCGGGTGGAGGCACCGTCACAGTATTCAGGCATGGGGAGCGGGTGGAGGCACAGTCACAGTATTCAGGCATGGGGAGCGGGTGGAGGCACCGTCACAGTATTCAGGCATGGGGAGCGGGTGGAGGCACAGTCAGGCATAGGAACGGTAGAGTGGTTTAACAGTTACAGTCAGGCATGAGGGGGAAGTTAGTTACACACATAGGGTGCAGGAGAGGCACAGTCAGGCTTAGTGTGTGGTAGGAGGCAGTGTCAGGCATAGGGTGCAGATGATAGAGGTGACAGATTGAAGTTTGGGATGAGGCAGAATGCAAACGGGAAGGGGCACAGGGAGCAGCACAGTCACAGCCAAGCCCAGGGTGCGGGGGAAGGGGCACAGTCAGAGCCAAGCCAAGCGCCCTGCGGGGGGGAGGGGCACAGTCACAGCCAGGGCGCGGGGGGAGGGGCACAGTCAGAGCCAAGCCAAGCGCCCTGCGGGGGGGAGGGGCACAGTCACAGCCAGGGCGCGGGGGGAGGGGCACAGTCAGAGCCAAGCCAAGCGCCCTGCGGGGGGGAGGGGCACAGTCACAGCCAGGCCGCGGGGGGGAGGGGCACAGTCACAGCCAGGCCGCGGGGGGAGGGGCACAGTCACAGCCAGGCCGCGGGGGGAGGGGCACAGTCACAGCCAGGCCGCGGGGGGAGGGGCACAGTCACAGCCAGGCCGCGGGGGGAGGGGCACAGTCACAGCCAGGCCGCGGGGGGAGGGGCACAGTCACAGCCAGGCCGCGGGGGGAGGGGCACAGTCACAGCCAGGCACAGGCCACGGGGGAGGGGCACAGTCACAGCTAGGCACAGGGTGCAGGGAGGGGCACAGTCACAGCCAGGCACAGGCCACGGGGGAGGGGCACAGTCACAGCTAGGCACAGGGTGCGGGGAGGGGCACAGTCACAGCCAGGCCACGGGTGCGGGGAGGGGCACAGTCACAGCCAGGCACAGGCCACGGGGGAGGGGCACAGTCACAGCCAGGCACAGGCCACGGGGGAGGGGCACAGTCACAGCTAGGCACAGGGTGCAGGGAGGGGCACAGTCACAGCCAGGCACAGGCCACGGGGGAGGGGCACAGTCACAGCTAGGCACAGGCCACGGGGGAGGGGCACAGTCACAGCTAGGCACAGGCCACGGGGGAGGGGCACAGTCACAGCTAGGCACAGGCCACGGGGGAGGGGCACAGTCACAGCTAGGCACAGGGTGCAGGGAGGGGCACAGTCACAGCCAGGCACAGGCCACGGGGGAGGGGCACAGTCACAGCTAGGCACAGGCCACGGGGGAGGGGCACAGTCACAGCTAGGCACAGGGTGCAGGGAGGGGCACAGTCACAGCCAGGCACAGGCCACGGGGGAGGGGCACAGTCACAGCCAGGCCACGGGGGAGGGGCACAGTCACAGCCAGGCCCAGAGTAATGGAAGCCAGAGCAGTACATGTGGGGCGGGAGCACCGTGTCCTTACTGCTTATTATCAGGATCCTTCTCATTAATCTTCTCCAGGACATTGATCTCCAGGCGTGCCGCCTCCTTGTATTTCTCCACGTTTTTAATGATTTTTAGAGCGACTCTGGCTCCACCCCTAGAGCACAAGACAGGAAGCCATTAGCGCGCAGGCAGGAGACGGATACAGCCCAGAGTCCCTGCGGGGACACAACTAGTAATTAATAGCCGCCTCACAGGATCTTCCGCCCACTCACCTGCGATGGTCTATGCACTGTACCACTCGGCCAAACGTCCCCTCGCCCAAGGTGCTGACAATCTCATCTGTGAAGGGGAAGCAGAGAAGGGAATGAGTAGGGGGCTAGAGCCATTGATAGGCCACAATCCGTTACACTAGCTTCCTGCCCTCCAACTAGCAGTACAAGAACACTATATACAGTGTAGCTTTAATAGTAATAAAGGAGGAAGAGGAGGAAGAGGAAGGGGCATCTCTTTGTTTAAATAAAATCAAATAAACACAAAAGACAGACAGGCCTGCAGCGTCTCTGGGGAGGGGGTCTTAGAACTAGAGAGCTAAATTATGTTACGATTTGGCTGTACATCTTTCTTGTAGCCAGTCGCCGCTGCGATAGATCAGGTGACCCTCCACGTCGTCTTCCACACTCTTGGCCTGCCTGCTGCTGCTCTGGCGACTTCTCTGTTGGGACCGGCCCGTCAATCCCGGCAAAACACCACCATTCACCAGCCAATCAGATTTTCAAACCAGCGGCACATAGGTTGGTTGGTTTGGAAATTCACATTGTAGTTTGAGGTAGGAGGGTGTGCAGTAGATTCCCAGCCAATTCATACGGCACATAGGAATATATAACGATAGGGATATTGCAAGGGAACAGGTCAAGATACAAATACACTAACTCAGAAATAAAAAAAGAAAAGAAAAAAAAAATATAACGAAATAAAAAACATTCTGCGTATTTTCTCTTTTCATCGTTGTAAAAGCAGGAGCAAAAAGTAAAAATGTTGGACATGTCTTCACGTTAGTAACCAACCCCCTGAGGTGTCCCCTAAATATATGGTCTTCATTTACCTTCAGCAAGGGCCAGCAAAGGGTCGCCCAGTCTATACGTACACACAGGGGGACACAATCGATTGGGCCTCCGAGCCATTGCACCAGCAGTATTACTGCACCCCTACGAGCACTGGTGCCAGCACCAGGAACACCCCCCATCTATGAGCCTCTACAGCAAGTCATATGAGAAATCACAGCAGCCATGATGGCAGAGTAAGCGTAGCAAGGGACACCCGCTGGATCTCAGGCGCGCATATTCTGGGAGCAGGGCCAGTATGAGAAAGGTCACTCAGACTGGTTATAGCGAGGAGGGGGAGATTATACACTACAGCAGGCCTGGCCAACCTGAAACTACAAGTCCCATCATGCTTTGCCACAGTTTTGCTATGAAGGACTGCTGGGATGTGTAGTTTCAGGTTGGCCAGGCCAGTCACTTGCTATATACACACACAGCAGGGGTAGGGGGTAACTTACCCAGATTGGCTGTAAGAAAGAAATAAGGAGCCTCAGGGATACTCACCGATGTGGACTGGCTATAAGACCTTGTTCTGCGCTTCCTGCGTTTCTGCTTGCGCCTGTTGCTCTTGCAGCTCCGGTAGCTGTCGTCACGGGACCGTCGGTAGTCGTACGAGTGTCTGTATTCTACATTGTAGTAGATGTCCCCTTTGTCCCTGCTGTAATCATTCCTACGGTAACTGTCGCAGTATTTGCGTTCATAGGCCCTTCTGTCTGACGAGCGTGCTTCATAACTGCGGGAAGAGAACAGCGGGACTCATTACACGGACTGCATACAACTTACACGCTGCGGAGAGAAGCAAGGCCTGCACTCACCTGCGCGACCTTTCCTGGTAACTGTCACCATGTCTGTGACGTCGGTCCCGTCCTCTGTCACCGCTGCTCGTCCGCGACCTGCTCCTTCTCCGCCTGTGCTTGCGGCTTCTGTAACGCTCATGGTAGCTTCCTCTGCTGCCCCTCTCCGATGAACGGTACCGACGGGAGTGCGGCATCTGGGACAAGAGAAGCCTGCTCAGTAACGCAGCGTAACGCGATAGCGATTACACCCCAGCGCTCAGCCCAAAGCTCCTTACTGCAGATTCCCCAGGCACATCTAAGCCTGCTCTGTGCAGGGAGACTGGCTGACCCACCTTATAAGGCCACACCTCCAGTGACATCACTAGGTCACCAGACACATGATATGATGGGAATGTGACAGGTGAGAAGGAACGCTGCAGACTGAATATTGTGTTATATGACACCATCACTGGGGGTATTCTACAATAAGGGGCTAGATCATATTACAATGTGGGATATTTAGGAACCCGTAAGGGTAGTTTTATACAGTAAGGAGTATATATTACAAGGGGGAAGATATGACATGACACTATTAGTGTGGACATATATTACATAACGTATTAATGGAGAAATATATATACCCCCCCCCCCCTTAGTGCATATAATCTCATTATGGGCTGTGTAATATATATCCCACTGATAGTGTCACATCATATCTCATCTCCCCTATAATATATACACCTAAGTGTATAAACCACCCTTACAGTGTTCTATATATCCTACAATATAGTATCACCAGTTGCGTTATATAATATATATCCCCCCATCTAAAGTGACAGGGGATATACAAATATGGACGACCAGCACACACATGAAATAGACCCCAATGGGAGCTATACAGAAGACCATTAGCAGGGAAGGAAACAATATGGGCGATATAGGGCATGATTCAATATGACGGGAATTAGCTCCCAGGGCTATTCAGTACAGTGCCATGTAACACCCAACAACGGGATTTCTTCTTACACCCCCTGAAGGGATGGGATCAGAAGCCAATGACCATGATTTCTGCTCGTAGCACGGTGGTAACAGCATTGCACACTGTTGGAGAACGCCCGTTCTCCCGACAAAACACCCTGTTTAGTCCAAGAGACCGGACATCCTCTGACTTACTACTGCGCTGTATGAAAAGCGCCAGGAGCTAATTCCCAACACTATTCACCTGTCATGAGAGAGAGAGAGAGAGAGAGAGAGAGAGAGAGAGAGAGAGAGAGAGAGAGAGAGAGAGAGAGAGAGAGAGAGAGAGAGAGAGAGAGAGAGAGAGAGAGAGAACCAGTAATGTATGGCACTCGTGGCATGACGTAGATCATAACCTGAGTCTGCGTAATTCCTTATGCCGAGAGCAATGCCAGTGTGTACAGAAGTGTGGGCACCACTGGCAGCGTCTCCCCTCTGTAACGCAGCACTGCGTCAGCGCGCCAGAACGCTTTGTGACAAATATCACTTACAACTTGTGAGTCTCTGAGGAGATATAGTATGAGGGGGTAACCTATGACATCCCCCTCATATATTGTGTGTGTGATATGATACAATACAGGGGATTTTTATATATATATATATATATATATATATATATATATATATATATATATATATATATATATATATATATATATATATATATATATACACACATGCATAGATAGATATTAGTATAAGGGGGTAAGCTATGACACTAGGGGGGGCGTATAATTTGGGGGATATGTAGCAGTATGAGGGGGGATAGGATACAATACAGGATTATATATATATATATATATATATATATATATATATATATATATATACACACACATATACATATGCATAGATATTAGTATACGGCGGGTATGCTGTGACATTAGGAGGGTGCACACCATACAATACAGGGGGATGTAGATGAGGGGGCTGGGCATATGATACAATACATGGGAGGGAGATAGACACACATAGATATTAGTATAAGGGGGTATGATGTGACATTAGGGGGGTGCACACCATACAATACAGGGGGATGTAGATGAGGGGGCTGGGCATAAGATACAATACATGGGAGGGAGATAGACACAGATATTAGTATAAGGGGGGTATGCTGTGACATTAGGGGAGTGCACACCATACAATACAGGGGGATGTAAATGAGGGGGCTGGGCATAAGATACAATACATGGGAGGGAGATAGACACATAGATATTAGTATAAGGGGGGGTATGCTGTGACATTAGGAGGGTGCACACCATACAATACAGGGGGATGTGGATGAGGGGGCTGGGCATATGATACAATACATGGGAGGGAGATAGACACACACACACAGATATTAGTATAAGGGGGGTATGATGTGACATTAGGAGGGTGCACACCATACAATACAGGGGGATGTAGATGAGGGGGCTGGGCATATGATACAATACATGGGAGGGAGATAGACACACAGATATTAGTATAAGGGGGGTATGCTGTGACATTAGAAGGGTGCACACCATACAATACAGGGGGATGTAGATGAGGGGGCTGGGCATATGATACAATACATGGGAGGGAGATAGACACACAGATATTAGTATAAGGGGGGTATGATATGACATTAGGAGGGTGCACACCATACAATACAGGGGGATGTAGATGAGGGGGCTGGGCATATGATACAATACATGGGAGGGAGATAGACACACAGATATTAGTATAAGGGGGGTATGCTGTGACATTAGGGGGGTGCACACCATACAATACAGGGGGATGTAGATGAGGGGGCTGGGCATATGATACAATACATGGGAGGGAGATAGATACACATAGATATTAGTATAAGGGGGGTATGCTGTGACATTAGGGGGGTGCACACCATACAATACAGGGGGATGTAGATGAGGGGGCTGGGCATATGATACAATACATGGGAGGGAGATAGATACACATAGATATTAGTATAAGGGGGGTATGCTGTGACATTAGGGGGGTGCACACCATACAATACAGGGGGATGTAGATGAGGGGGCTGGGCATATGATACAATACATGGGAGGGAGATAGACACACAGATATTAGTATAAGGGGGTATGATGTGACATTAGGAGGGTGCACACCATACAATACAGGGGGATGTAGATGAGGGGGCTGGGCATATGATACAATACATGGGAGGGAGATAGACACACATAGATATTAGTATAAGGGGGTATGATGTGACATTAGGAGGGTGCACACCATACAATACAGGGGGATGTAGATGAGGGGGCTGGGCATATGATACAATACATGGGAGGGAGATAGACACACATAGATATTAGTATAAGGGGGTATGATGTGACATTAGGGGGGTGCACACCATACAATACAGGGGGATGTAGATGAGGGGGCTGGGCATATGATACAATACATGGGAGGGAGATAAACACACACAGATATTAGTATAAGGGGGGTATGATGTGACATTAGGAGGGTGCACACCATACAATACAGGGGGATGTAGATGAGGGGGCTGGGCATATGATACAATACATGGGAGGGAGAGACACATAGATATTAGTATAAGGGGGGTATGCTGTGACATTAGGAGGGTGCACACCATACAATACAGGGGGATGTAGATGAGGGGGCTGGGCATATGATACAATACATGGGAGGGAGATAGACACACATAGATATTAGTATAAGGGGGTATGCTGTGACATTAGGGGGGTGCACACCATACAATACAGGGGGATGTAGATGAGGGGGCTGGGCATAAGATACAATACATGGGAGGGAGATAGACACACAGATATTAGTATAAGGGGGGTATGCTGTGACATTAGGGGGGTGCACACCATACAATACAGGGGGATGTAAATGAGGGGGCTGGGCATATGATACAATACATGGGAGGGAGATAGACACATAGATATTAGTATAAGGGGGGTATGCTGTGACATTAGGAGGGTGCACACCATACAATACAGGGGGGTGTAGATGAGGGGGCTGGGCATATGATACAATACATGGGAGGGAGATAGACACATAGATATTAGTATAAGGGGGGTATGCTGTGACATTAGGAGGGTGCACACCATACAATACAGGGGGATGTAGATGAGGGGGCTGGGCATATGATACAATACATGGGAGGGAGATAGACACATAGATATTAGTATAAGGGGGGTATGCTGTGACATTAGGAGGGTGCACACCATACAATACAGGGGGATGTAGATGAGGGGGCTGGGCATATGATACAATACATGGGAGGGAGATAGACACAGATATTAGTATAAGGGGGGTATGATGTGACATTAGGAGGGTGCACACCATACAATACAGGGGGATGTAGATGAGGGGGCTGGGCATATGATACAATACATGGGAGGGAGATAGACACACATAGATATTGGTATAAGGGGGGTATGCTGTGACATTAGGGGGGTGCACACCATACAATACAGGGGGATGTAGATGAGGGGGCTGGGCATAAGATACAATACATGGGAGGGAGATAGACACACACAGATATTAGTATAAGGGGGGTATGCTGTGACATTAGGGGGGGTGCACACCATACAATACAGGGGGATGTAGATGAGGGGGCTGGGCATATGATACAATACATGGGAGGGAGATAGACACACACAGATATTAGTATAAGGGGGGTATGATGTGACATTAGGAGGGTGCACACCATACAATACAGGGGGATGTAGATGAGGTGGCTGGGCATATGATACAATACATGGGAGGGAGATAGACACACACAGATATTAGTATAAGGGGGGTATGATGTGACATTAGGAGGGTGCACACCATACAATACAGGGGGATGTAGATGAGGGGGCTGGGCATATGATACAATACATGGGAGGGATAATAAGAATTTACTTACCGATAATTCTATTTCTCGGAGTCCGTAGTGGATGCTGGGGTTCCTGAAAGGACCATGGGGAATAGCGGCTCCGCAGGAGACAGGGCACAAAAGTAAAGCTTTTACAGGTCAGGTGGTGTGTACTGGCTCCTCCCCCTATGACCCTCCTCCAGACTCCAGTTAGGTACTGTGCCCGGACGAGCGTACACAATAAGGGAGGATTTTGAATCCCGGGTAAGACTCATACCAGCCACACCAATCACACCGTACAACTTGTGATCTAAACCCAGTTAACAGTATGATAACAGAGGAGCCTCTGAAAGATGGCTTCCTAAACAATAACCCGAATTAGTTAACAATAACTATGTACAAGTATTGCAGATAATCCGCACTTGGGATGGGCCCCCAGCATCCACTACGGACTCCGAGAAATAGAATTATCGGTAAGTAAATTCTTATTTTCTCTATCGTCCTAAGTGGATGCTGGGGTTCCTGAAAGGACCATGGGGATTATACCAAAGCTCCCAAACGGGCGGGAGAGTGCGGATGACTCTGCAGCACCGAATGAGAGAACTCCAGGTCCTCCTTTGCCAGGGTATCAAATTTGTAAAAATTTACAAACGTGTTCTCCCCTGACCACGTAGCTGCTCGGCAGAGTTGTAATGCCGAGACCCCTCGGGCAGCCGCCCAAGATGAGCCCACCTTCCTTGCGGAATGGGCCTTAACAGATTTAGGCTGTGGCAGGCCTGCCACAGAATGTACAAGTTGAATTTTGTTACAAATCCAACGAGCAATCGACTGCTTAGAAGCAGGTGCACCCAACTTGTTGGGTGCATACAGTATAAACAGCGAGTCAGATTTTCTGACTCCAGCCGTCCTTTAAATGTATATTTTTAAGGCTCTGACAACGTCCAACAACTTGGAGTCCTTCAAGTCGTCTGTAGCCGCAGGCACTACAATAGGCTGGTTCAGGTGAAACGCTGATACCACCTTAGGGAGAAAATGCGGACGCGTCCGCAGCTCTGCCCTATGTCGAATGGAAAATTAAATAAGGGCTTTTATAAAACAAAGCCGCCAGTTCAGATACTCTCCCGGCCGAAGCCAGGGCCAGTAACATAGTCACTTTCCATGTGAGATATTTCAAATCCACATTCTTTAGTGGTTCAAACCAATTGGATTTGAGGAAATCTAAAACTACATTTAGATCCCACGGTGCCACCTTAGGCACCACAGGAGGCTGTATATGCAGTACTCCTTTGATAAAAATCTGGACCTCAGGGACTGAGGCCAATTCTTTTTGGAATAATATTGATAGGGCCGAAATTTGAACCTTAATAGATCCCAATTTGAGACCCATAGACAATCCTGATTGCAGGAAATGTAGGAAAACGACCCAGTTGAAATTCCTCCATCGGAGCACTCCGCTGCTCGCACCACGCAACATATTTTCGCCAAATACGGCGATAATGCTTCGCGGTGACTTCCTTCCTTGCCTTTATCAAGGTAGGAATGACTTCTTCTGGAATGCCTTTTCCTTTTAGGATCTGGCATTCAAACGCCATGCCGTCAAACGCAGCCGCGGTAAGTCTTGAAAAAGACAAGGACCCTGCTGAAGCAGGTCCCTTCTCAGAAGTAGAGGCCACGGATCGTCCGTGACCATCTCTTGAAGTTCCGGGTACCAAGTCCTTCTTGGCCAATCCGGAGCCACTAGTCTTACTCCTCTTTGCCGTATAATCCTCAATACCTTTGGTATGAGAGGCAGAGGAGGAAACACATATACCGACTGGTACACCCAAGGTGTTACCAGCGCGTCCACAGCTATTGCCTGCGGATCTCTTGACCTGGCGCAATACCTGTCCAGTGTTTTGTTGAGGCGAGACGCCATCATGTACACCATTGGTTTTACCCAACGGTTTAATAGCATGTGGAAAACTTCTGGATGAAGTCCCCACTCTCCCGGGTGAAGGTCGTGTCTGCTGAGGAAGTCTGCTTCCCAGTTGTCCACGCCCGGGATGAATACTGCTGACAGTGCTATCACATGATTCTCCGCCCAGCGAAGGATCCTGGCAGCTTCTGCCATTGCCCTCCTGCTTCTTGTGCCGCCCTGTCTGTTTACATGGGCGACTGCCGTGATGTTGTCCGACTGGATCAACACCGGTCTTCCTTGAAGCAGAGGTTCCGCCTGGCTTAGAGCATTGTAGATTGCTCTTAGTTCCAGAATGCTTATGTGAAGAGACTTTTTCAGGCTCGACCACACTCCCTGGAAATTTCTTCCCTGTGTGACTGCTCCCCAGCCTCTCAGGCTGGCATCCGTGGTCACCAGGATCCAATCCTGCATGCCGAATCTGCGGCCCTCCAATAGATGAGCCTCCTGCAACCACCACAGAAGGGATACCCTTGTCCTCGGCGACAGGGTTATCCGCAGGTGCATCTGAAGATGCGACCCTGACCATTTGTCCAACAGATCCCTTTGCATGGAATCTGCCGAAAGGGATTGCTTCGTAAGAAGCTACCATTTTTTCCCAGGACTCTTGTGCATTGATGTACAGACACCTTTCCTGGTTTTAGGAGGTTCCTGACCAGGTCAGATAACTCCTTGGCTTTTTCTTCGGGAAGAAAAACCTTTTTCTGAACTGTGTCCAGAATCATCCCCAGGAACAGCAGACGAGTTGTCGGCATTAATTGGGATTTTGGAATATTCAGAATCCATCCGTGCTGCTTTAGCACCTCTTGAGATAGTGCTAAACCCATCTCTAGCTGTTCTCTGGACCTTGCCCTTATTAGGAGATCGTCCAAGTATGGGATAATTAATACGCCTTTTCTTCGAAGAAGAAATATTATCTCGGCCATTACCTTTGTAAAGACCCGAGGTGCCGTGGACAAACCAAACGGCAGCGTCTGAAACTGATAGTGACAGTTTTGTACAACGAACCTGAGGTACCCCTGGTGTGAGGGGTAATTGGAACGTGGAGATACGCATCCTTGATGTCCAAGGATACCATAAAGTCCCCTTCTTCCAGGTTCGCTATCACTGCTCTGAGTGACTCCATCTTGAACTTGAACTTCTTTATGTACAGGTTCAAGGACTTCAGATTTAGAATAGGCCTTACCGAGCCATCCGGCTTCGGTACCACAAAAAGAGTGGAATAATACCCCTTCCCTTGTTGTAGAAGAGGTACCTTGACTATCACCCGCTGAGAATACAGCTTGTGAATGGCTTCCAAAACCGTCTCCCTTTCTGAGGGGGACGTTGGTAAAGCAGACTTCAGGAAACGGCGAGGTGGCTCTGTCTCTAATTTCAACCTGTACCCCTGAGATATTATCTGCAGGATCCAGGGATTTACCTGCGAGTGAGCCCACTGCGCGCTGTAATTCTTGAGACGACCGCCTACCGCCCCCGAGTCCGCTTGCGAAGCCCCAGCGTCATGCTGAGGCTTTTGTAGAAGCCGGGGAGGGCTTCTGTTCCTGGGAAGGAGCTGCCTGTTGCTGTCTCTTCCCTCGTCCTCTGCCTCGTGGCAGATATGAATAGCCCTTTGCTCTCTTATTTTTAAAGGAACGAAAGGGCTGCGGTTGAAAGGTCGGTGCCTTTTTCTGTTGGGGAGTGACTTGAGGTAGAAAGGTGGATTTCCCGGCCGTAGCCGTGGCCACCAAATCCGATAGACCGACCCCAAATAACTCCTCTACGCATCGCCTGTCCACTGTCGTGTCCATAAAGCTCTTCTGGCCGAAATGGACATAGCACTTACCCGTGATGCCAGTGTGCAGATATCTCTCTGTGCATCACGCATATAAAGAAATGCATCCTTTATTTGTTCTAACGACAGTAAAATATTGTCCCTGTCCAGGGTATCAATATTTTCGATCAGGGACTCTGACCAAACTACCCCAGCACTGCACATCCAGGCAGTCGCAATAGCTGGTCGTAGTATAACACCTGCATGTGTGTATATACCTTTTTGGATATTTTCCATCCTCCTATCTGATGGATCTTTAAGTGCGGCCGTCTCAGGAGAGGGTAACGCCACTTGTTTTGATAAGCGTGTTAGCGCTTTGTCCACCCTAGGAGGTGTTTCCCAGCGCTCCCTAACCTCTGGCGGGAAAGGGTATAAAGCCAATAACTTCTTTGAAATTAGCAGTTTTTTATCGGGGCACCCCACGCTTCATCACACACGTCATTTAATTCTTCTGATTCGGTAAAAACTACTGGTAGTTTTTTCACACCCCACATAATACCCTGTTTAGTGGTACCTGTAGTATCAGCTAAATGTAACATCTCCTTTATTGCCAAAATCATATAACGTGTGGCCCTACTGGAAAATACGGTTGATTCGTCACCTTCACCACCGGAATCAGTGCCTGTGTCTGGGTCTGTGTCGACCGACTGAGGCAAGGGGCGTTTTACAGCCCCTGACGGTGTTTGAGGCGCCTGGACAGGCACTAATTGAGTGTCCGGCCGCCTCATGTCGGCAAACGACTGCTTAAGCGAGTTGACGCTATCCCGTAATTCCACAAATAAAGGCATCCATTCTGGTGTCGACCCCCTAGGAGGTGACATCCTCATATTTGGCAATTGCTCCGCCTCCACACCAATAACGTCCTCATACATGTCGACACACACGTACCGACACACAGCAGACACACAGGGAATGCTCTATACGAAGACAGGACCCACTAGCCCTTTGGGGAGACAGAGGGAGAGTCTGCCAGCACACACCAAAAAACGCTATATATGACAGGGATAGCCTTATGATTAAGTGCTCCCTTATAGCTGCTTTTATATTAATATATTGCCATTTATTTGCCCCCCCTCTCTGTTATACCCTGTTTCTGTAGTGCAGTGCAGGGGAGAGACCTGGGAGCCTTCCTGACCAGCGGAGCTGTGACAGAAAATGGCGCCGTGTGCTGAGGAGATAGGCCCCGCCCCTTTTTCGGCGGGCTCGTCTCCCGCTATTTAGTACATTTAGGCAGGGGTAAATATCTCCATATAGCCTCTGGGGCTATATGTGAGGTATTTTTAGCCTTTTTAAAGGTTTTCATTTGCCTCCCAGGGCGCCCCCCCCCCAGCGCCCTGCACCCTCAGTGACTGCCGTGTGAAGTGTGCTGAGAGGAAAATGGCGCACAGCTGCAGTGCTGTGCGCTACCTTAAGAAGACTGCAGGAGTCTTCAGCCGCCGATTCTGGACCTCTTCTTGCTTCAGCATCTGTGAGGGGGCCGGCGGCGTGGCTCCGGTGACCATCCAGGCTGTACCTGTGATCGTCCCTCTGGAGCTTCATGTCCAGTAGCCAAGAAGCCAATCCATCCTGCACGCAGGTGAGTTCACTTCTTCTCCCCTCTGTCCCTCGTTGCAGTGATCCTGTTGCCAGCAGGAATCACTGTAAAATAAAAAACCTAAGCTAAACTCTCTAAGCAGCTCTTTATGAGAGCCACCTAGAATTGCACCCTTCTCGGCCGGGCACAAAAATCTAACTGGAGTCTGGAGGAGGGTCATAGGGGGAGGAGCCAGTACACACCACCTGACCTGTAAAAGCTTTACTTTTGTGCCCTGTCTCCTGCGGAGCCGCTATTCCCCATGGTCCTTTCAGGAACCCCAGCATCCACTTAGGACGATAGAGAAATAGACACATAGATATTAGTATAAGGGGGGTATGCTGTGACATTAGGGGGGTGCACACCATACAATACAGGGGGATGTAGATGAGGGGGCTGGGCATAAGATACAATACATGGGAGGGAGATAGACACACACAGATATTAGTATAAGGGGGGTATGATGTGACATTAGGAGGGTGCACACCATACAATACAGGGGGATGTAGATGAGGGGGCTGGGCATAAGATACAATACATGGGAGGGAGATAGACACACACAGATATTAGTATAAGGGGGGTATGCTGTGACATTAGGGGGGTGCACACCATACAATACAGGGGGATGTAGATGAGGGGGCTGGGTATATGATACAATACATGGGAGGGAGATAGACACACAGATATTAGTATAAGGGGGGTATGCTGTGACATTAGGGGGGTGCACACCATACAATACAGGGGGATGTAGATGAGGGGGCTGGGCATAAGATACAATACATGGGAGGGAGATAGACACACACAGATATTAGTATAAGGGGGGTATGATGTGACATTAGGAGGGTGCACACCATACAATACAGGGGGATGTAGATGAGGGGGCTGGGCATAAGATACAATACATGGGAGGGAGATAGACACACACAGATATTAGTATAAGGGGGGTATGATGTGACATTAGGAGGGTGCACACCATACAATACAGGGGGATGTAGATGAGGGGGCTGGGCATAAGATACAATACATGGGAGGGAGATAGACACACACAGATATTAGTATAAGGGGGGTATGCTGTGACATTAGGAGGGTGCACACCATACAATACAGGGGGATGTAGATGAGGGGGCTGGGCATATGATACAATACATGGGAGGGAGATAGACACACAGATATTAGTATAAGGGGGGTATGCTGTGACATTAGGGGGGTGCACACCATACAATACAGGGGGATGTAGATGAGGGGGCTGGGCATAAGATACAATACATGGGAGGGAGATAGACACACAGATATTAGTATAAGGGGGGTATGCTGTGACATTAGGAGGGTGCACACCATACAATACAGGGGGGTGTAGATGAGGGGGCTGGGCATAAGATACAATACATGGGAGGGAGATAGACACACACAGATATTAGTATAAGGGGGGTATGCTGTGACATTAGGAGGGTGCACACCATACAATACAGGGGGGTGTAGATGAGGGGGCTGGGCATAAGATACAATACATGGGAGGGAGATAGACACACAGATATTAGTATAAGGGGGGGTATGCTGTGACACTGGGGCGTATAATTTAGGGGGATAGGATACAATACAGGATAGATATATATATATATATATATATATATATACATACATACACACACATACATATACACACACATATATACACACATACATACATACATACACACAGTTATTAGTATAATGGGGGTGAACTATGCCATTAGGGCAGGAGTGGGGAACCTTTGGCCCTCCAGCTGCTGTTGAACTACACATACCAGCATGCCTTGCTACAGATTTGCTATTTGGCCCAGCTAAAACTGTTGCAGGGCATGCTGGGATGTGTAGTTCATCAACAGCTGGAGGGCCGAAGGTTCCCCATTCCTGCATTAGGGGGTCGCACACTGTATAATAACGGGGGGAGCAGCTGACCCCCGGCCGCCATTTTGTGTCCCAGTCTCCAGCGGCCGCCATCTTGAGCTGCGCTCCCCGCGGGGAAGCCTCCGTCCCTCGCTTTCCCCCTCACCTCACCCTCCCGGCGGATCCCTCTCGCTCCCCTCACCGTCCTCGCAGCCAGGCCGGTTCTCTTGTCCCACAGGAAGTCCGTGATGGCGGTGAGCGAGCCCGGGACTGCTGCCGCCCGCTGCTGCCACCTCCTCTCTTCTCCGCCTCACAGTGCGCGGGCCCGCCGTCCGTGCACGAGCACGTCAGCGAGCGCGCCCCGCCCCCGCCCCCGCCCCCGCCCGGCGCTGATTGGCCCGCCGCGCTCTCCGCCTGCCCGGAAACGTCCGCAGCCCGTCACGTGACTCTGGCTGGCGCCCCGCGCCACCATTTTGTGCCCGGGAACGTTGCCAGTATAATAGTATATATCCTGTGTATGCCCACATGCACCCTCAGGCCCGTATACTGTGTGTACGCCTGGCTGTGGTACTAGCCAGTGCCTCCCCACCCCGCATACCTTCCACTGAGTGACACCATCACTGCCACGCACAAGGGTGCCCGGCGGGGAGCAAGCGGGTGATAATTACCAGGGCCTGTGTAGGGACCCAGGGAAGGTGTAACCATGCAGATGCATGAGGGGTCCCGGCGGTCATGTGACCGATGCCAGAAGCCCAACACCCCCAGGAGACCAGCGCCGAGACACCGTCAGACAACATCCCTAAAGCGAATATTGGGGTGGGGGTTAGGGCCTGCGGTAGCCATAGCCAACACCCGGGAGGGGGAGAAGGGTAAATGACTTTCCCATGTCAGGATTCTCACTGGCAGGATGGTGGTAATTTGACCACCGGCATTTCATACCCAACCTTTAACCATGCCCCCCTGGGCTGGCATCTCGTCCACTTAGTAGTCACGGCTGCACTGGCAGTGAATGTGGAGGCCCTAGTTCATGCCCCCACGCAGGCTCCCTGCTGGCACCATCTGTATCTTCCTGTAATCCCAGACAGGTGCTTACCCATCATACAATACCATCAGAGAGGCGGCTGATTGGCTCCAAATTTATTCTGCAGCAGGACAACAACTTCAAACCTACAGCCAAAGACATTAAGAACTATTTTCAGTGTAAAGAAGAACAAGGAGTCCTGGAAGTGATGATATGGCACCACAGAGCCCAGATCTCAACATCATCGCATCTCATGGGATTACATGAAGAGACAGAAGAATGTGAGCAATCTACATCCACAGAAGATCTGGGGTCACTTCTCCAAGATGTTTGGAACAACCTCCCTGCCAAGTTCCTACAAAAACTGTGTGCTAGTGTACCTGGAAGAACTGATGCTGGGTTGGAGGCAAAGGGAGGTCACACCAAATACTGATGTGATTCACATTTCTCTTCTGTTCTTTCACTTTGGATTTTAATTGATGAAAATAAACTATTAACACTTTTATTTTCTAAGCATTCTTACTTCGCAGCATTTTTTCCACACCTGCCTAAAACTTTTGCACAGTACTATAGATGAGGAGGTGGCTTGGAGCCCTGGGGAAGATGTATTATAGCAGCATAACCCTCCAGCGATGCCCATCTAAGCACATCAGCATACTGCTGATGCACTCAGTCTCTCTGTCCGACTGGCTCCAATGTGCATGCGCGGGATCTCGCTATTGTTGCGAGTTCTCTTGTGCACAACCTAAAGCAGGCGCCCGTCAAAGCCAGCTGTCCCTGCTGTGGAGATAGGGCATCAACCTGTAGAGGCAGGACGGGAGCGGTGCAGCCTGTACGGAGACACGCCTGTAGAGGTAGGACGGGAGCGGTGAAGCCTGTACGGAGACACGCCTGTAGAGGTAGGACGGGAGCGGTGCAGCCTGGATAAAGACACGCCTGTAGAGGCAGGACGGGAGGGGTACAGCCTGTACTCAGACACGCCTGTAGAGGTAGGACGGGAGCGAACATCGAGGTCGGGTCCTGTGGTTGATCCCTCTAGAGCTAATGGTGTCCAGTAGCCTAAAAACCCAAGCTACCACCAGTTAGGTAGGATCGCTTCTTCTCCCCTTAGTCCCTCGCTGCAGTGAGTCTGTTGCCAGCAGATCTCACTGTAAAATAAAAAACCTAAAATATACTTTCTTTCTAGGAGCTCAGGAGAGCCCCTAGTGTGCATCCAGCTCAGCCGGGCACAGAAATCTAACTGAGGTCTGGAGGAGGGTCTTAGTGGGAGGAGCCAGTGCACACCAGTAGTCTAAAGCTTTCTTTTAGTTGTGCCCAGTCTCCTGCGGAGCCGCTATTCCCCATGGTCCTTACTGAGTCCCAGCATCCACTTAGGACGTCAGAGAAAAAGGAATTGTGGCACAGATAGTAAGTATAAGGAACAGGCGGGTAAACTTTACCAATCATTTCTAGAACAGGGATATCTGGATAATATATTACAAAAGGCTCTGACAGAGGTAAATCAAATAGACCGAGCAAATCTTTTGCAGACCTCTAAAAAATCTAATATTAAAGGTAATACAGATAGAACTGCTCTATTTACTACACAATATAATAACTGTGCATATAAAATTAGGTCTATTATAAAGAAAATTTCAGCTTTACTCAAACTAGATAATATATTACGTGAAAATGTGGACTTGGAAGGCACAGTTATATTCAGGAAGTCTACTAATTTACAATCACTATTAGTTAAGAGCCATTATCAACAAGAACAGGCTATCAATAAAACATGGATACCGGAACGTCCAAAAGGTTTTCATTCATGTGTGAAATCCACATGCACTACCTGTAAACATGCTTTAAGAAAAGCCACAGACTTTACTTCAAATACTAATGGAAAATTATTTACAATTAAAGATTTTATGAATTGTAAGTCTACATACATAGTCTACATAATTCAATGTGGCTGTAGCAAGCAATACGTGGGAAGAACTACCCGTATGTTGCACACCAGATTCATGGAACACTGGCGGAATATAAATAAGGGAATTAAGACACATCCCCTTTCAAGTCACATTTCCCAATGCATGAAATCAGATACATTTAGTAGAATAAATAGTAGGGCAATAGAATCCATCAAATTTACAAAAAGGGGTGGTGATAGGTTCAATACGCTATGTAGAAGAGAAGCGTATTGGATCTACAGGCTTGAAACGCTAGTACCCTATGGACTTAATGACACAGTAGAGTTGAATAATATTTGATACATATATTGGTTTAATGTATTTGTTGGAATATTATGGTAGAGGGTATGTGTATGCATGTGCACACGTTACACGTGTATGTGTATACATGTATTCACATACACACCTGTGATTAGGGATGTCTGTGGTAAAAAGCTACATGGGCATACCAATATGGAATGTGTATGACTATATATGTAATCAACTGTCCGCATTTGTTGGTTTAATGGTGTGCATGCATATATCTATATTAACATTGATTTTGCATGTGTAGGAGGTATTTATGCATCTGCAGCAAGATTTTGTACTCGCTTTATAAACCTGCAAAGGAATTATATTATTATGCCACTGTACAAGGAATTATTGTGATAATTATAGGAAGTCTCTCTATATTTATACGAAGTTATGTATCTAAGTATGTATTTTGAACTGACTTTAAAATCTAGTCAATAAGTAACATCATGATATAACCACTTCTTCTCTGTTTATAATCTATAATTTATAATCTATATAATATATACAACCCAAAAAGATAATAGAGTTTATTAAAATGTATTACGGTGAAGATAAATGTATACACTATACTTATATGGATTTATATGGTTTTAATTTACTTACATAAGTAGTGTTAGGTTGTGTGTATTGGTAATAATGCATTGGGAGATTGCCTTCTTAGGAGAACATAATATTAGTTGGAGTAGGAGAGGTTAAATTTAATCAACAATACAGGTGTATGGAATAATGAAAGGTTTAAAAACACACCTCTATACAGACGGCCTCACTACGTTCTGAGGAAGCCGCCGATCTGACTTGAAGGCAGAGAAACGCGTAAACCTTCTTCATTATTTATTACAAGCCGGCTTTTTTTCATTCTATAACACTGAGGAGATCAATTCGATCTGCATGCCCTGAAAGCTACCGGATATCCAAGGAGAGAGTAGCACCTGCAGTAGTGCGGCTCACGTGCAGCCCGACACAAAGCACAGAGGGAGCGAGTCACGAAGTGGCCTGGGGAGAGAGAATCGCTTGAAGCAGCGCCGGCCGCACAGTCCATGTGCAGCGTGCAGCCTAGCACAGAGAACGAGGTGAGCACTTATCACTACACCTCGTCCCAATGGAAACATTGCTGAAAAGCTCTCACATCATCAGCTAAATAGCCACTCGTGTAAAGAAAATCACTATTCCCTCCATGCTATACTGATTAAGAGACTGCTTCACCTCAGTTAAAAACTAACCAAACATCACTTGGTGAGCCAGTATTATTCTTTGGCAACTTCTAAACATCTATAAGTTAAACGCCTTTACCTGACCTCCTGATATGTCCGCATATAAAGGAACTGCTACCAGCGGACGGGAAGAGTGATTACAATAATAATATTGGGCTCACGTATAGGTGAAACAAACGATCAGTATTTGGATACTTGATAACTCTAAAGGACACTTTATATTGCAGATTTGTATTCATTAATTAACAAGTTTTTTAAATTTCTTATTTTTATGTATCTGATTGTTTAAACAGTGGAATATATTTTACTATACTTACCGGCCGGTAATAACAAAAACAATCTTTTTATTAGATTTGTATAATAAACCAAAAATTATATATATTGGTAATAGTGTATTTATTAATAATATTTTAATATCAGCGCCTCTATCTTTCCCCATCCGTGGGAAAAAAAACTTTGGTTTTTTTGGATGCAGACACGCCTATAGAGGCAGGACGGGAACGATGCAGCGGGGACGCAGATACGCCTGTAGAGGCAGGACGGGAATGGTGCAGCGGGGACGCAGATACGCCTGTAGAGGCAGGACGAGAGCGGTGCAGCCTGGACGCACATACGCCTGTAGAGGCAGGAGAGAAGAGGTGCAGCCTGGATGCAGATACGCCTGTAGAGGCAGGACGGGAACGGTGCAGCCTGGACGCAGATACGCCTGTAGAGGCAGGACGGGAACGGTGCAGCCTGGACGCAGATACGCCTGTAGAGGCAGGACGGGAACGGTGCAGCCTGGACGCACATACGCCTGTAGAGGCAGGACGGGAACGGTGCAGCCTGGACGCACATACGCCTGTAGAGGCAGGACGGGAGCGGTGCAGCCTGCACGCAGATACGCCTGTAGAGGCAGGACCGGAGCGGTGCAGCCTGGACACAGATACGCCTGTAGAGGCAGGACGGGAGCGGTGCAGCCTGGACGCAGATACGCCTGTAGAGGCAGGACAGGAACGGTGCAGCCTGGACGCACATACGCCTGTAGAGGCAGGACAGGAACGGTGCAGCCTGGACGCACATACGCCTGCAGAGGCAGGACGGGAGCGGTGCAGCCTGGACGCAGATACGCCTGTAGAGGCAGGACGGGAGCGGTGCAGCCTGGACGCAGATACGCCTGTAGAGGCAGGACGGGAGCGGTGCAGCCTGGACGCACATACGCCTGTAGAGGCAGGACGGGAGCGGTGCAGCCTGGACGCACATACGCCTGTAGAGGCAGGACGGGAACGGTGCAGCCTGGACGCACATACGCCTGTAGAGGCAGGACGGGAACGGTGCAGCCTGGACGCACATACGCCTGTAGAGGCAGGACGGGAGCGGTGCAGCCTGCACGCAGATACGCCTGTAGAGGCAGGACCGGAGCGGTGCAGCCTGGACGCACATACGCCTGTAGAGGCAGGACAGGAACGGTGCAGCCTGGACGCAGATACGCCTGTAGAGGCAGGACGGGAGCGGTGCAGCCTGGACGCAGATACGCCTGTAGAGGCAGGACGGGAACGGTGCAGCCTGGACGCACATACGCCTGTAGAGGCAGGACAGGAACGGTGCAGCCTGGACGCAGATACGCCTGTAGAGGCAGGACGGGAGCGGTGCAGCCTGGACGCAGATACGCCTGTAGAGGCAGGACGGGAGCGGTGCAGCCTGGACGCAGATACGCCTGTAGAGGCAGGACGGGAATGGTGCAGCCTGTACGCACATACGCCTGTAGAGGCAGGACGGGAGCGGTGCAGCCTGGACGCAGATACGCCTGTAGAGGCAGGACAGGAACGGTGCAGCCTGGACGCACATACGCCTGTAGAGGTTGGACGGGAGCGCTGCAGCCTGGACGCACATACGCCTGTAGAGGCAGGACGGGAGCGGTGCAGCCTGGACGCACATACGCCTGTAGAGGCAGGACGGGAACGGTGCAGCCTGGACGCACATACGCCTGTAGAGGCAGGAGAGGAGAGGTGCAGCCTGGACGCACATACGCCTGTAGAGGCAGGACGGGAGCGGTGCAGCCTGGACGCAGATACGCCTGTAGAGGCAGGACGGGAACGGTGCAGCCTGGACGCACATACGCCTGTAGAGGCAGGACGGGAACGGTGCAGCCTGGACGCAGATACGCCTGTAGAGGCAGGACGGGAACGGTGCAGCCTGGACGCAGATACGCCTGTAGAGGCAGGACGGGAGCGCTGCAGCCTGGACGCAGATACGCCTGTAGAGGCAGGACGGGAGCGCTGCAGCCTGGACGCAGATACGCCTGTAGAGGCAGGACGGGAGCGCTGCAGCCTGGACGCAGATACGCCTGTAGAGGCAGGACGGGAGCGGTGCAGCCTGGACGCAGATACGCCTGTAGAGGCAGGACGGGAACGGTGCAGCCTGGACGCACATACGCCTGTAGAGGCAGGACAGGAACGGTGCAGCCTGGACGCAGATACGCCTGTAGAGGCAGGATGGGAACGGTGCAGCCTGGACGCAGATACGCCTGTAGAGGCAGGACGGGAGCGGTGCAGCCTGCACGCAGATACGCCTGTAGAGGCAGGACGGGAGCGGTGCAGCCTGGACGCAGATACGCCTGTAGAGGCAGGACGGGAGCGGTGCAGCCTGGACGCAGATACGCCTGTAGAGGCAGGACAGGAACGGTGCAGCCTGCACGCAGATACGCCTGTAGAGGCAGGACGGGAGCGGTGCAGCCTGCACGCAGATACGCCTGTAGAGGCAGGACGGGAGCGGTGCAGCCTGGACGCACATACGCCTGTAGAGGCAGGACGGGAGCGGTGCAGCCTGGACGCACATACGCCTGTAGAGGCAGGACGGGAGCGCTGCAGCCTGGACGCAGATACGCCTGTAGAGGCAGGACGGGAACGGTGCAGCCTGGACGCACATACGCCTGTAGAGGCAGGACGGGAACGGTGCAGCCTGGACGCAGATACGCCTGTAGAGGCAGGACAGGAACGGTGCAGCCTGGACGCAGATACGCCTGTAGAGGCAGGACGGGAACGGTGCAGCCTGGACGCAGATACGCCTGTAGAGGCAGGACGGGAGCGCTGCAGCCTGGACGCACATACGCCTGTAGAGGCAGGAGAGGAGAGGTGCAGCCTGGATGCAGATACGCCTGTCGAGGCAGGAGAGGAACGGTGCAGCAAGCATAGGCCAAATAAGGGCACGCTGAGGGATCTGTACCTGATGTAGACCTGGATGCTGACGCTCCTGTCAGGAGCCATCTCTCTTGAAGGACTACTGCAATAGGACGCCACGACTGGTCAGCACCACCAGGTAGTTGTTTCTGATTGGCCTATTTCACCATCAACAATCCAGATTTTTTTTTATTTTTTATAACGACTAAAAAAAAACCACACAAAAAAAAATAAGATTTTACTCACCGGTAAATCTATTTCTCGTAGTCCGTAGTGGATGCTGGGGACTCCGTAAGGACCATGGGGAATAGACGGCTCCGCAGGAGACTGGGCACATCTAAGAAAGATATAGGACTATCTGGTGTGCACTGGCTCCTCCCCCTATGACCCTCCTCCAAGCCTCAGTTAGGAACTGTGCCCGGAAGAGCTGACACAATAAGGAAGGATTTTTGAATCCCGGGTAAGACTCATACCAGCCACACCAATCACACCATATAACACGTGATAGGAACCCCGGTTAACAGCATGATAACAAAATGGAGCCTCTGAAGAGATGGCTCACAACAAAACCCGATTTTTGTAACAATAACTATGTACAGGTATTGCAGACAATCCGCACTTGGGATGGGCGCCCAGCATCCACTACGGACTACGAGAAAATAAGAATTTACTCACCGGTAATTCTATTTCTCGTAGTCCGTAGTGGATGCTGGGAACTCCGTAAGGACCATGGGGAATAGCAGGCTCCGAAGGAGGCTGGGCACTCTAGAAAGATTTCAGACTACCTGGTGTGCACTGGCTCCTCCCACTATGACCCTCCTCCAAGCCTCAGTTAGGATACTGTGCCCGGACGAGCGTACACAATAAGGAAGGATTTTGAATCCCGGGTAAGACTCATACCAGCCACACCAATCACACCGTACAACTCGTGATATGAAACCCAGTTAACAGTATGAAACAAATGAGCCTCTGAAAAGATGGCTCAACAATAACCCGATTTAGTTAACAATAACTATGTACAAGTATTGCAGATAAACCGCACTTGGGATGGGCGCCCAGGATCCACTACGGACTACGAGTAATAGAATTACCGGTGAGTAAATTCTTATTTTCTCTGACGTCCTAGTGGATGCTGGGAACTCCGTAAGGACCATGGGGATTATACCAAAGCTCCCAAACAGGCGGGAGAGTGCGGATGACTATGCAACACCGAATGAGAGAACTCCAGGTCCTCCTCAGCCAGGGTATCAAATTTATAGAATTTTGCAAACGTGTTTGCCCCTGACCAAGTAGCAGCTCGGCAAAGTTGTAAAGCCGAGACCCCTCGGGCAGCCGCCCAAGATGAGCCCACCTTCCTTGTGGAATGGGCATTGACAGATTTTGGCTGTGGCAGGCCTGCCACAGAATGTGCAAGTTGAATTGTACTACAAATCCAACGAGCAATAGTCTGCTTAGAAGCAGGAGCACCCAGCTTGTTGGGTGCATATAGGATAAACAGCGAGTCAGATTTTCTGACTCCAGCCGTCCTGGAAACATATATTTTCAGGGCCCTGACCACGTCTAACAACTTGGAGTCCTCCAAGTCCCTAGTGGCCGCAGGCACCACAATAGGCTGGTTCAAATGAAACGCTGACACCACCTTAGGGAGAAACTGGGGACGAGTCCTCAATTCTGCTCTATCCATATGGAAAATCAGATAAGGGCTTTTATAAGACAAAGCTGCCAATTCTGATACTCGCCTGGCAGAAGCCAAGGCCAATAACATGACCACCTTCCACGTGAGATATTTCAGATCCACGGTTTTTAGTGGTTCAAACCAATGTGATTTTAAGAAACTCAACACCACGTTGAGATCCCAAGGTGCCACAGGAGGCACATATGGGGGCTGAATATGCAGCACTCCCTTTACAAATGTCTGAACTTCAGGTACTGAAGCTAGTTCTTTCTGAAAGAAAATCGATAGAGCCGAGATCTGTACCTTAATGGAACCCAGTTTTAGGCCCATATTCACTCCTGCTTGCAGGAAATGCAGAAATCGACCTAGTTGAAATTCCTCAGTTGGGGCCTTTTCGGCCTCACACCATGCAACATATTTCCGCCATATGCGGTGATAATGATTTGCTGTAACCTCTTTCCTGGCTTTAATAAGCGTAGGAATGACTTCCTCCGGAATGCCCTTTTCTTTCAGTATCCGGCGTTCAACCGCCATGCCGTCAAACGCAGCCGCGGTAAGTCTTGGAACAGACAGGGCCCCTGCTGTAGCAGGTCTTGTCTTAGCGGCAGAGGCCACGGGTCCTCTGAGATCATCTCTTGAAGTTCCGGGTACCATGTTCTTCTTGGCCAATCCGGAACCACGAGAATTGTGCTTACTCCTCGCTTTCTTATTATTCTCAATACCTTTGGTATGAGAGGCAGCGGAGGGAACACAAACTGACTGGTACACCCACGGTGTCACCAGAGCGTCCACAGCTATCGCTTGAGGGTCTCTTGACCTGGCGCAATACCTCTCTAGTTTTTTGTTTAGGCGGGACGCCATCATGTCCACCTGTGGACGACCCCACTGATGTACAATCATTTGGAAGACTTCTGGATGAAGTCCCCACTCTCCCGGGTGGAGGTCGTGTCTGCTGAGGAAGTCTGCTTCCCAGTTGTCCACTCCCGGAATGAACACTGCTGACAGTGCTAGTACATGATTTTCCGCCCATCGGAGAATTCTTGTGGCTTCTGTCATTGCCATCCTGCTTCTTGTGCCGCCCTGTCGATTCACATGGGCGACTGCCGTGATGTTGTCTGACTGGATCAGCACCGGCTGGTGTAGGAGCAGGGATTTTGCTTGACTTAGGGCATTGTAGATGGCCCTTAGTTCCAGAATATTTATGTGAAGGGAAGTCTCCTGACTTGTCCATAGTCCTTGGAAGTTTCTTCCCTTTGTGACTGCCCCCCAGCCTCGCAGGCTGGCATCCGTGGTCACCAGGACCCAGTCCTGAATGCCGAATCTGCGACCCTCCAGAAGATGAGCACTCTGCAGCCACCACAGAAGAGACACCTTGGTTCTTGCAGACAGGGTTATCAAGCGATGCATCTGAAGATGCGATCCGGACCACTTGTCCAACAGGTCCCACTGAAAGATTCTGGCATGGAACCTGCCGAATGGAATTCCTTCGTAAGAAGCTACCATCTTTCCCAAGACCCGCGTGCAGTGATGCACCGATACCTGTTTTGGTTTCAGGAGGTCTCTGACTAGAGAAGACAACTCCCTGGCTTTCTCCTCCGGGAGAAACACTTTTTTCTGGACTGTGTCCAGAATCATCCCCAGGAACAGTAGACGTGTCGTCGGGACCAGCTGTGACTTTGGGATATTCAGAATCCAGCCGTGCTGGTGTAGCACTTCCTGAGATAGTGCTACTCCCACCAACTGTTCTTTGGACCGTGCCTTTATTAGGAGATCGTCCAAGTACGGGATAATTAAAACTCCCTTTCTTCGAAGGAGTATCATCATTTCTGCCATTACCTTGGTAAAGACCCTCGGTGCCGTGGAGAGTCCAAACGGCAGCGTCTGGAATTGGTAATGGCAATCCTGTACCACAAATCTGAGGTACTCCTGGTGAGGATGGTAAATGGGGACATGCAGGTAAGCATCCTTGATGTCCAGGGAAACCA
Source organism: Pseudophryne corroboree (assembly GCF_028390025.1). NCBI lineage: Eukaryota > Metazoa > Chordata > Amphibia > Anura > Myobatrachidae > Pseudophryne > Pseudophryne corroboree. The sequence continues at coordinate 665,504 of NC_086455.1, read as the reverse complement.
TGTAATCCCCCTCGTCCAGGCTTGCAATAACCGCCCTGAGCGATTCCATCTTGAACTTGAATTTTTTTTATGTACATGTTCAAGGATTTCAAATTTAAAATGGGTCTCACCGTCCGGCTTCGGTACCACAAATAGTGTGGAATAGTAACCCCGGCCTTGTTGAAGTAGGGGTACCTTGATTATCACCTGCTGGGAATACAGCTTGTGAATCGCTGCTAGCACCGCCTCCCTGTCTGACGGAGCAATCGGCAAGGCAGATTTTAGGAACCGGTGGGGTGGAGCCGCCTCGAATTCCAGCATGTATCCCTGAGATACTACTTGAAGGATCCAGGGATCCACCTGTGAGCGAGCCCACTGATCGCTGAAATTTCTGAGGCGGGCCCCCACCGTACCTGGCTCCACCTGTGGAGCCCCACCGTCATGCGGCGGACTTGGAAGAGGAAGCGGGGGAGGACTTTGGTTCCTGGGAACCTGCTGTCTGTTGCAGCCTTTTTCCCCTACCTCTGCCTCTAGACAGAAAAGACCCTCCTTTTCCACGCTTGCTTTTCTGGGTCCGAAAGGACTGAACCTGATAAAATGGCGCCTTCTTAGGCTGTGAGGGAACATGGGGTAAAAATGCTGACTTCCCAGACGTTGCTGTGGAAACTAGGTCGGAGAGACCATCCCCAAATAATTCCTCCCCTTTATAAGTCAAAACTTCCATGTGCCTCTTGGAATCTGCATCTCCTAGCAGAGATAGACAATGCACTTACTTTAGATGCCAGCCGGCAAATTTCCCTCTGTGCATCTCTCATGTATAAGACTGAATCTTTTATATGGTCAATCGTTAGCAGAATAGTGTCTCTGTCTAGTGTGTCAATATTTTCTGACAGGTTATCTGACCACGCAGCGGCAGCACTGCACATCCAAGCTGACGCAATAGCTGGTCTAAGTATAATGCCTGAGTGTGTATATACAGACTTCAGGATTGCCTCCAGCTTTCTATCAGCAGGCTCCTTAAGGGCGGCCGTATCCTGAGAGGGTAGTGCCACCTTTTTTGACAAACGTGTGAGCGCTTTATCCACCCTAGGTGGTGTTTCCCAACGTGACCTATCCTCTGGCGGGAAAGGGAACGCCATTAGTACCTTCTTAGGAATTACACATTTTTTATCAGGGAAAAGCCACGCTTCTTCACACACTTCATTTAGTTAATCTGATGGGGGAAAAACTACGGGTAGTTTTTTCTCCCCAAACATAATACCCTTTTTTGTGGTACCTGGATGTAAATCAGAAATGTTTAACACCTCTTTCATTGCCTCAATCATGCAGTGAATGGCCCTGACAGGCATTAGGATTGACTCATCGTCGTCGACACTTATCAGTATCCGTGTCGACATCCGGGTCTGCAAACTGAGGTAGCGGGCGTTTTAGAGCCCCTGACGACCCCTGAGGCACCTGGACAGGCATGAGCTGAGATCCCGGCTGTCCCACATTTGGCATGTCGTCAAATTTCTTATGTAAAGAATCTATACGTGCACTCATTTCTTTCCATAAGTTCATCCACTCGGGTGTCTGCCCCGCAGGGGGTGACGTCCCTTCAAAATGCATCTGCTCCGCCTCCACCTCATTATCCTCATCAAACATGTCGACACAGCCGTACCGACACACCCCACACACACACAGGGAATGCTCAACAGAGGACAGGACCCACAAAAAGCCCTTTGGGGGGACAGAGTGAGAGTATGCCAGCACACACCAGAGCGCTATATATATATATATATATATATATATATATATATATATATATATATATATATACATACATACATACACAGGGACTAACTGAGTTATGTCCCTAATAGCTGCTTTTCATATAATATATGTATATATACTGCCAAATTTAATGCCCCCCCTCTCTTTTCCCTCTTACTGTTACTGTATATTGCAGGGAAGAGCCAGGGAGCTTCCTTCCAGCCGAGCTGTGAGGGAAAAATGGCGCCAGTGTGCTGAGGAGATAGGCTCCGCCCCTTTTTCGCGGCCTATTCTCCCGCTTTTTATGGAATTCTGGCAGGGGTATTTACCTCATATATAGCCTCTGGGGTTATATATTGAGGTATTTTAGCCAGCCAAGGTGTTTTTATTGCTGCCTCAGGGCGCCCCCCCCCCCAGCGCCCTGCACCCTCAGTGACCGGAGTGTGAAGTGTGAGAGGAGCAATGGCGCATAGCTGCAGTGCTGTGCGCTACCTTGGTGAAGACTGAAGTCTTCTGCCGCCGATTTTCCGGACCATCTTCTTGCTTCTGGCTCTGTAAGGGGGACAGCGGCGCGGCTCCGGGACCGAACACCAAGGACTAGGCCTGCGGTCGATCCCTCTGGAGCTAATGGTGTCCAGTAGCCTAAGAAGCCCAATCCGGCTGCAAGCAGGCGAGTTCGCTTCTTCTCCCCTTAGTCCCTCGCTGCAGTGAGCCTGTTGCCAGCAGGTCTCACTGAAAATAAAAAAATCTAAGACTATTACTTTCTAAGAGCTCAGGAGAGCCCCTAGTGTGCATCCAACCTCGGCCGGGCACGAAATCTAACTGAGGCTTGGAGGAGGGTCATAGTGGGAGGAGGAGCCAGTGCACACCAGGTAGTCTAAGATCTTTCTAGAGTGCCCAGCCTCCTTCGGAGCCCGCTATTCCCCATGGTCCTTACGGAGTTCCCAGCATCCACTAGGACGTCAGAGAAATAGATTTACCGGTGAGTAAAATCTTATTTTCTCTGACGTCCTAGTGGATGCTGGGGACTCCGTAAGGACCATGGGGATTATACCAAAGCTCCCAAACGGGCGGGAGAGTGCGGATGACTCTGCAGCACCGAATGAGAGAACTCCAGGTCCTCCTCAGCCAGGGTATCAAATTTGTAGAATTTTGCAAACGTGTTTGCCCCCGACCAAGTAGCTGCTCGGCAAAGTTGTAAAGCCGAGACCCCTCGGGCAGCCGCCCAAGATGAGCCCACCTTCCGTGTGGAATGGGCTTTTACAGATTTAGGCTGCGGTAAGCCTACCGCAGAATGCGCCAGCTGAATAGTGCTACAAATCCAGCGCGCAATAGACTGCTTAGAAGCAGGAGCACCCAGCTTGATGGGTGCATACAGGATAAACAGCGAGTCAGTCTTTCTGACTCCAGCCGTCCTGGAAATATAAATTTTTAGGGCCCTGACTACGTCCAGCAACTTGGAATCCTCCAAGTCCCTAGTAGCCGCAGGCACCACAATAGGTTGGTTCAAGTGAAAAGCTGAGACCACCTTTGGGAGAAACTGAGGACGAGTCCTCAATTCTGCCCTATCCATATGGAAAATCAGATAAGGGCTTTTACAAGACAAAGCCGCCAATTTTGAAACCCGCCTGGCCGACGCCAAGGCCAACAGCATGACCACTTTCCACGTGAGATATTTTAAATCCACAGTCTTAAGTGGTTCGAACCAATGTGATTTCAGGAATGCCAAAACCACATTGAGATCCCAAGGTGCTACTGGGGGCATAAAAGGAGGCTGAATATGCAGTACTCCTTTGACAAAAGTCTGAACTTCGGGCAGTGAAGCCAGTTCTTTTTGGAAGAAAATCGACAGAGCCGAAATCTGGACCTTTATGGACCCCAATTTGAGGCCCAACGTCACCCCTGCTTGCAGGAAGTGCAGGAATCGACCTAGTTGAAATTCCTCCGTCGGGGCCTTCATGGCCTCACACCAAGCAACATATTTTCGCCAAATGCTGTGATAATGTCTTGCGGTGACATCCTTCCTGGCTTTGATCAGGGTAGGGATGACTTCCTCCGGAATACCCTTTTCCTTCAGGATCCGGTGTTCAACCGCCATGCCGTCAAACGCAGCCGCGGTAAGTCTTGGAACAGACAGGGTCCCTGCTGCAGCAGGTCTTGTCTGAGCGGCAGAGGCCAAGGGTCCTTTGTAAGCATCTCTTGAAGTTCCGGGTACCAAGCTCTTCTTGGCCAATCCGGAACCACGAGTATGGTTTTCACTCCTCGCCTTCTTATTATTCTCAGTACCTTGGGTATGAGAGGTAGAGGAGGAAACACATAAACCGACTGGTACACCCATGGTGTCACTAGAGCGTCCACCGCTATCGCCCGAGGGTCTCTTGACCGGGCGCAATATCTTTTCAACTTCTTGTTGAGGCGGGACGCCATGTCTACCTGTGGTTTTTCCCACCGGTTGACCAGCATTTGGAAGACTTCTGGATGAAGTCCCCATTCTCCCGGGTGGAGGTCGTGCCTGCTGAGGAAGTCTGCTTCCCAGTTGTCCACTCCCGGAATGAACACTGCCGTCAGTGCTAACACATGATTCTCTGCCCATCTGAGAATCCTTGTGGCTTCTGCCATCGCCATCCTGCTTCTCGTGCCGCCCTGTCTGTTTACATGGGCGACCGCCGTGATGTTGTCTGACTGGATCAGTACCGGCTGGTTTTGAAGCAGGGGTCTTGCCTGGCTTAGGGCATTGTAAATGGCCCTTAGCTCCAGGATATTTATGTGAAGAGAAATCTCCTGATTTGACCACAGTCCTTGGAAATTTCTTCCCTTTGTGACTGCCCCCCAGCCCCGAAGGCTGGCATCCGTGGTCACCGGGACCCAGTCCTGTATTCCGAATCTGCGGCCCTCTAGTAGATGAGCCCTCTGCAGCCACCACAGCAGCGACACCCTGGTTCTGGCCGATAGGGTTATCCGCTGTTGCATCTGGAGATGGGACCCGGACCATTTGTCCAACAGGTCCCACTGGAACGTCCTTGCGTGGAACCTTCCGAATGGAATTGCTTCGTACGACGCTACCATTTTTCCCAGGACTCGTGTGCATTGATGTACCAACACTTTTCCTGGTTTTAGAATGTCTCTGACCAGAGATGACAATTCCTCTGCTTTTTCCAGTGGAAGAAACACTCTTTTCTGGTCTGTGTCCAGAATCATTCCCAGGAACAGAAGACGTGTCGTCGGGACCAGCTGTGACTTTGGAATGTTTAGAATCCAGCCGTGCTGTTGTAGCACTTCCTGAGAAAGTGCCACCCCCACTATCAACTGTTCTTTGGACCTCGCCTTTATCAGGAGATCGTCCAAGTACGGGATAATTAAAACTCCCTTCTTGCGAAGGAGTATCATCATTTCGGCCATTACCTTGGTAAAGACCCTCGGTGCCGTGGATAACCCGAACGGCAGCGTCTGGAACTGATAGTGACAGTCCTGTACCACAAATCTGAGGTACTCCTGGTGCGGATGGTAAATGGGGACATGCAGGTACGCATCCTTGATGTCCAGGGATACCATGTAATCCCCCTCCTCCAGGCTCGCAATAACCGCCCTGAGCGATTTCATCTTGAACTTGAACCTTTTGATATAAGTGTTCAAGGTTTTTAAATTTAAGATGGGTCTCACCGAACCGTCCGGTTTCGGTACCACAAACATTGTGGAGTAGTAACCCTTTCCTTCCTGAAGGAGGGGTACCTTGACAATCACTTGCTGTGAATATAGTTTTTGAATAGCCACCAACACTGCCTCCCTGGCAGAGGGAGTTGCCGGCAAGGCAGATTTTAGGAAACGGCGGGGGGGAGACGTCTCGAATTCCAGCCTGTACCCCTGAGATACTACTTGAAGGACCCAGGGATCCACTTGTGAGAGAGCCCACTGTGTGCTGAAAAACCTGAGACGTGCCCCCACCGTTCCCGATTCCGCCTGAGCAGCCTCAGCGTCATGCTGTGGACTTACCGGACGCAGGGGAGGACTTCTGCTCCTGGGAACTAGCTGTGTGCTGCAGCTTTTTCCCCCTTCCTCTGCCCCTCGGCAGAAAGGATGAGCATCTAGCCAGCTTATTTTTCTGGGGCCGAAAGGACTGTACCTGATAATACGGTGCTTTCTTTTGCTGTGGGGTAGCCTGTGGCAAAAAAGTCGATTTCCCAGCAGTAGCTGTGGAAACGAGGTCTGAAAGACCTTCCCCAAAAAGTTCCGCCCCTTTATAGGGTAAAACTTCCATGTGCCGCTTGGAGTCGGCATCACCTGACCATTGCCTAGTCCATAACCCCCGTCTGGCGGCAATGGACATAGCGCTTATTTTTGATGCCAGCCGGCAAATATCCCTCTGTGCATCACGCATGTATAAGACCGCGTCTTTTATATGGTCAATCGTTAGCAAAATATTGTCCCTATCCATGGTATCAATGTTTTCCGACAGGGAGTCTGACCACGCAGCAGCAGCACTGCACATCCAAGCTGATGCAATAGCGGGTCTCAATATAATGCCAGTGTGTGTGTATATAGCTTTTAGGGTACTTTCCAGCTTTCTATCAGCAGGTTCTTTTAGGGCGGCCGTATCCGGAGACGGTAGTGCCACCTTCTTTGATAAGCGTGTCAATGCTTTATCTACCCTAGGGAGTGTTTCCCAGTGTGACCTATCCTCTGGCGGGAAAGGGTACGCAGCCATTAACCGTTTAGAAATGATCAATTTCTTATCTGGGGAAGTTCACGCTTCCTCACACACCTCATTTAATTCGTCAGATGCAGGAAAAACTACTGGTAGTTTCTCACCAAACAGAATACCCTTTTTTGTGGTACCTGGGGTATCATCAGAAATGTGTAAAACATTTTTCATAGCCTCAATCATATAACGGGTGGATCTATTGGAGGGTACACTCGTCTCATCATCGTCGACACTGGAGTCGGTATCCGTGTCGACATCTGTATCTGTCATCTGAGGTAGCGGGCGTTTTATAGCCCCTGATGACATTTGAGACGCTTGGACAGGCACAAGCTGAGTAGCCGGCTGTCCTATGTCGTCAAACCTTTTATGTAAGGAGCTGACACGGTCACGTAATTCCTTCCATAAGTCCATCCACACTGGTGTCGACCCCGCAGGGGATGACATCACATTCACAGGCATTTGCTCCGCCTCCACATCATTATCCTCATCATACATGTCGACACAGCAGTACCGACACACAGCAGACACACAGGGAATGCTCTTACAGAGGACAGGACCCCACAAAGCCCTTTGGGGAGACAGAGGGAGAGTATGCCAGCACACACCAGAGCGCTATATAACACAGGGATATCACTATACAGAGCGTTTTCCCCTATAGCTGCCTATAATATATATATATACTGCGCCTAAATAGTGCCCCCCCCTCTCTTTTTTACCCTTTCTGTAGTGCAGGACTGCAGGGGAGAGCCAGGGAGCTTCCTTCCAGCGAAGCTGTGAGGGAATAATGGCGCCAGTGTGCTGAGGGAGTTGGCTCCGCCCCTTTTTCGGCGGGCTTTCTCCCGCTATTTTATCGTTTCTGGCAGGGGTTAATATACACCTATATAGCCTCTGGGGCTATATATGGTGTTAGTTTTGCCAGCCAAGGTGTTATTGCTGCTCAGGGCGCCGCCCCCCCCCCCCCCCCCGGCGCCCCCCCCGGATTTTTAGAACCAGGACCAGCTCGATGAGCCCGAGGCTGGTTATGGTTTGGAGGGGGGACCCCACGCCATTTTTTTTTCCGGGTTTTTCCCGTTTTTTCCCGTTTTTTAAAATCGCGGCAAAATCCGCCAAATCGGCCGATTTTCGCCCGCGATTCTGGCGAATCCGTTTTTCATTGAATATGGTGAATTCCGGCAGGCACCTGCCGGAATTCACCTGGCGAATTGAGTCGGAAAAAAAAACGGCGAAAAATTGCCGCAATTCGCCGTGAATTGCATATACCCCTTAGACTCTCACCACTACACTCCATTCTGACTGCAGCTGCGAGGCTAATCTTCCTCGCTAGACGTTCATCATCTGCAGATCCGCTCTGTCAGTCCCTCCATTGGTTACCTGTACTCTACCGCATTCAATATAAAATACTTTTACTCACACACAAGGCCATTAACCAAACTACACCAACGTACATCACTTTTCTATCTCATAATATCTCCCAACCCGACCTCTTTGCGCTTCACAAGATCTGCGTCTCTCATCCACACTCATTACTCGCTCCCACTCACGATTGCAGGACTTTCATCGGGCTGCACCCACTCTGTGAAATGCCCTCCCACGCACAATAAGACTCTCCTCTAGTCTCCAAACCTTCAAGCGTTCCCTGAAAACTCACCTCTTTAGGCAAGCATATCAAATTCAGAACCACCCACATAACTTTCATAAACCTTATCAAATTGCATCCACTCTGCACAGTCCACACATATCCTCACATCTTCTCATTCTTCACTTTCCCCTCCTCTGAAACCCGGTTCGTCATTGCTGTATGACCATATCATACAGCCCACCAAGAACCTCTGCAATCTGGCAAACAACTATGCAATAGATAGCACCTTTCCTTGTGTATACATGCCTATTTCCCTAGAGTGTAAGCTTGCGAGCAGGGTCCTCCTACCTCTATGACTGTTTGTTATTACCCAGTCTTCTTGTATCATTGTTTTGTTATAGCATTGTTATTTCCAATTGTAAAGCGCAACGGAATTTGTTGCGCTATATAAGAAACTGCTAATAAATAAGATTTTAAACCTACCGGTAAATCTTTTTCTCGTAGTCCGTAGAGGATGCTGGGGACTCCGTAAGGACCATGGGGATAGACGGGCTACGCAGGAGACATGGGCACTTTAAGAATTTAGTTCCTGGTGTGCACTGGCTCCTTCCTCTATGCCCCTCCTCCAGACCTCAGAGAAACTGTGCCCAGAGGAGACGGACAGTACGAGGAAAGGATTTTTGTTAATCCAAGAGCAAGATACATACCAGCCACACCGTATAACTTGTGATATACTAACCAGTTAACAGTATGAAACCAACATAGCATCAGTCCAAGACCGATGAAAACTATAACATAACCCTTATGTAAGCAAAACTATATACAAGTCTTGCAGAAGTAGTACGCACTTGGGACGGGCGCCCAGCATCCTCTACGGACTACGAGAAAAAGATTAACCGGTAGGTTTAAAATCTTATTTTCTCTAACATCATAGAGGATGCTGGGGACTCCGTAAGGACCATGGGGATTATACCAAAGCTCCCAAACGGGCGGGAGAGTGCGGATGACTCTGCAGCACCGATTGAGCAAACAGGAGGTCCTCCTCAGCCAGGGTATCAAACTTATAGAACTTTGCAAAAGTGTTTGAACCCGACCAAGTAGCAGCTCGACATAGTTATAGTGCCGAGACCCCTCGGGTAGCTGCCCAAGACGAGCCCACCTTCCTAGTGGAATGGACCTTGACAGATTTCGGTAACGGCAATCCAGCCGTAGATTGCGCCTGCTGAATCATGTTACAGATCCAGCGAGCAATAGTCTGCTTTGAAGCAGGGGCGCCAACCTTGTTGGCTGCATATAAGACAAACAGTGCTTCTGTTTTTCTGACTCTAGCCGTTCTGGCCACGTAAATTTTCAAAGCCCTGACTACATCAAGGGACTCTGAATCCTCCAAGTCTCGCGTCAGGCACCACAATAGGTTAGTTCATATGAAAAGATGACACCACCTTATGCAAGAATTGAGGACGGGTCCGCAATTCCGCTCTATCCATATGGAAAACCAGATAGGGGCTTTTATGAGACAAAGCCGCCAATTCCGACACTCGCCTAGCCGAAGCCAAGGATAATAACATGACCACCTTCCAAGTGAGATATTTCAACTCCACTGTTTGAAGTGGTTCAAACCACTGCGACTTAAGGAAACTCAACACCACGTTAAGGTCCCAAGATGCCACCGGAGGTATAAAAGGAGGCTGAATATGCAGCACTCCCTTCACAAAAGTCTGTACTTCTGGGAGAGAAGCCAATTCTTTTTGAAAGAAAATGGATAAGGCCGAAATCTGAACCTTAATGGAGCCTAATTTTAGGCCCAAATTCACTCCAGCCTGTAGGAAGTGAAGGAAACGGCCCAGCTGGAATTCCTCCGTAGGAGCATTCCTGGCCTCACACCAAGAAACATATTTTCGCCATATACGGTGATAATGTTTAGCTGTCACGTCCTTCCTAGCCTTTATCAGCGTAGGAATGACCTCATCCGGAATGCCTTTTTCCGCTAGGATCCTGCGTTCAACCGCCATGCCGTCAAACGCAGCCGCGGTAAGTCTTGGAACAGACAGGGCCCCTGTTGCAACAGGTCCTGTCGTAGAGGAAGAGGCCACGGATCTTCTGTGAGCATTTCCAGCAGATCCGGATACCAGGTCCTTCGTGGCCAATATGGAACAATGAGAATTGTTCTCACTCCTCTTTTTCTTATTAATTCTCAACACCTTGGGTATGAGAGGAAGAGGAGGAAACACATAGACCGACTGGAACACCCACAGTGTCACTAGGGCGTCTACAGCTACCGCCTGAGGGTCTTTTGATCTGGCGCAATACCTCTGTAGCTTTTTGTTGAGGCGGGATGCCATCATGTCTATCTGGGGCAGTCCCCACTGACTTGCAATCTGTGCAAAGACTTCCTGATGAAGTCCCCACTCTCCTGGATGCTGGTCGTGTCTGCTGAGAAAGTCTACTTCCCAGTTGTCCACTCCCGGAATGAACACTGCTGACAGTGCGCTTACATGATTTTCAGCCCAGCGAAGAATCCTGGCGGCTTCCGCCATTGCCACTCTGCTCCTTGTGCCGCCTTGGCGGTTTACATGAGCCACTGCGGTGATGTTGTCTGACTGGATCAGAACTGGACGGTCGCGCAGTAAAGTCTCCGTAGGGCGTTGTATATGGCCCTCAGTTCCAGGATGTTGATGTGAAGACAAGTCTCTTGACTGGACCAAAGACCTTGGAAGTTTCTTCCCTGCGTGACTGCTCCCCAACCTCGGAGGCTCGTGTCCGTGGTCACCAGGATCCAGTCCTGAATGCCGAACCTGCAGCCTTCTAGAAGGTGAGCACTCTGCAGCCACCACAGGAGAGATACCCTGGCTCTGGGGTACAGGGTGATCAACCGATGCATTTGTAAATGCGACCCGGACCATTTGTCCAATAGGTCCCATTGGAAAGTCCTCGCATGGAACCTGCCGAAGGGTATGGCTTCGTATGATGCCACCATCTTTCCCAGGACTCGAGTGCAGTGATGCACTGACACCTGTTTTGGCTTCAATAAGTTCCTGACTAGAGTTATGAGTTCCTGAGCTTTTTCTATCGGAAGATAAACCTTTTTCTGGTCTGTATCCAGAATCATGCCCAAGAAAGTCAGACGAGTCGTAGGAACCAACTGCGACTTCGGGATGTTGAGAATCCAGCCGTGTTGCTGTAACACCTTCAGTGAAAGTGACACGCTGTTCAGTAACTGCTCTCTTGATCTCGCTTTTATGAGGAGATCGTCCAAGTACGGGATAATTGTGACACCTTGCTTGCGCAGGAGCACCATCATTTCCGCCATTACCTTGGTGAAAATCCTCGGCGCCATGGAAAGCCCAAACGGCAACGTCTGAAATTGGTAATGACAATCCTGTACCGTAAATCTCAGGTACGCCTGATGAGGTGGATAAATGGGAACATGAAGGTATGCATCCTTTATGTCCAGAGATACCATAAAATCCCCCCCTTCCAGGCTGGCGATGACCGCTCTGAGCGATTCCATCTTGAACTTGAACCTCTTCAACTATAGGTTCAGGGATTTTAAATTTAAAATGGGTCTGAACGAACCATCCGGTTTCGGGACCACAAATAGGGTTGAGTAATATCCCTTCCCTTGTTGAAACAGGGGAACCTTGACCACCACCTGTTGAAGATACAATTTGTGAATTGCATTTAACACTATCTCACTCGTCTAGCAGAAATGGACAACGCGTTGATTCTAGAACCCAGTAGACTAATGTCTCTTTGAGCATCTCTCATATATAAGACCGTATCTTTTATATGCCCTAGGGTCAATAAAATGGTATCCTTATCTAGGGTCTCAATATCCGCTGATAAGGTATCTGTCCATGCTGCTACCGCGCTACAAACCCAGGCCGATGCAATCGCCAGTCTGAGTAAGGTACCAGAATGTGTGTAAATGGACTTCAGGATAACCTCCTGCTTGCAGTCAGCAGGGTCCCTGAGGGTAGCCGTATCTTGTGATGGCAGCGCTACCTTTTTGGATAAGCGTGTTAATGCCTTATCCACCTTAGGGGAGGATTCCCACCGTATCCTGTCTGTTGGCGGGAAAGGATACACCATAAGAATCCTTTTGGGAATCTGCAGTTTTTGTCTGGAGTTTCCCAAGCTTTTTCACATAATTCATTCAACTCATGTGAGGGGGGAAAGGTGACCTCAGGTTTCTTCCCCTTATACATGTGTACCCGCGTGTCAGGGACAGGGGTTTCCTCTGTGATATGCAAAACATCTTTTATTGCAATGATCATATATCGAATACATTTAGCCACTTTTGGCTGTAATTTTGCATCATCGTAGTCGACACTGGAATCAGAATCCGTGTCGGTATCTGTGTCTACAATTTGGGATAGTGGGCGCTTTTGAGACCCCGAAGGTCCCTGCGACATAGGGACATACATGGGTTGACTCCCTGACTGTACCCTAGCTTCAGCTTTGTCTAATCTTTTGTGCAATAAATTTACATTAGCACTTAAAACATTCCACATATCCATCCAGTCAGGTGTCGGCGTTGTCAACGGAGACACCACACTCATTCTCTCCTCCTCCCCCTGAAAGCCTTCTACCTCAGACATGTTGACACACGCGTACCGACACACCACACACTCAGGGAATCCTCTTATCTGAAGACAGTTCCCCCATAAGGCCCTTTGGAGAGACAGAGAGAGAGTATGCCAGCACACACCCAGCGCTATATGACCCAGGAAAAAACACTATATAAATATATGTTTACCCAGTAGCGCTGTTTGTACATGTAAAATCGCAACAAATTATGTGCCCCACTCCCTTCTTCAAAACCCTCTTTCACCGTGGATAAGCAGGGGAGAGTCTGGGGAGCTTCCTCTCAGCAGTGCTGTGGAGAAAAACATGGCGCTGGTGAGTGCTGAGGGAGAAGCCCCGCCCCCTCGGCGGCGGGCTTCTGTCCCGCTCAAATATACTGAAACTGGGGGGGCTCTTTATATATACAGTGCCCAACTGTATATATGTCTATTTTTGCCAGGAAGAGGTTTATATGCTGCCCAGGGCGCCCCATCCCCTGTACCCTTACAGTGACTGCCGTGTGTGAGGGAGCAATGGCGCACAGCTTCACCGCTGCGCGTTACCTCAGTGAAGATGATGAAGTCTTCTGCCGCCTTTGAAGTGTTCTTTTCTTCTCATACTCACCCGGCTTCTATCTTCCGGCTCTGTGAGGACGGCGGCGCGGCTCTGGGACGGACGGCGAGGGTGAGATCCTGCGTACCGATCCCTCTGGAGCTAATGCTGTCCAGTAGCCTAAGAAGCAGGACCTATCTGCAGAGAGTAGGGCTGCTTCTCTCCCCTCAGTCCCACGATGCCGGGAGTCTGTTGCCAGCAGATCTCCCTGAAAATAAAAAACCTAACAAAATACTCTCTCACAGCAAGCTCAGGAGAGCTCACTGAAAAGCACCCAGCTCGTCCGGGCACAGTCTTAAACTGAGGTCTGGAGGAGGGGCATAGAGGGAGGAGCCAGAGCACACCCATACCTAAAGTCTTTCTTAAAGTGCCCATGTCTCCTGCGGAGCCCGTCTATCCCCATGGTCCTTACGGAGTCCCCAGCATCCTCTAGGACATAAGAAAAAAATAGATTGGCGTCGAAACTCTCGAGACCAGTTCCGTGTACACAGATTGGTGGCACGCCTCCCGAGAGCCGTTCCGTGTGCACAGATTGGTGGCGCTCCTCCCGAGAGCCGTTCCGTGTGCACAGATTGGTGGCGCTCCTCCCGAGAGCCGTTCCGTGTGCACAGATTGGTGGCGCTCCTCCAGAGACCAGTTCCGTGTGCACAGCTTGGCGTCACTCCTCCAGAGACCAGTTCCGTGTGCACAGATTGGCGTCGCTCCTCCCGAGACCAGTTCCGTGTGCAGATTGGCGTCACTCCTCCAGAGACCAGTTCCGTGTGCACAGATTGGCGTCTCTCACCCCCGAGACCCGTTCCGTGTGCACAGATTGGCGTCGCTCCCCCCGAGACCCGTTCCGTGTGCACAGATTGGCGTCGCTCCCCCCGAGACCCGTTCCGTGTGCACAGATTGGCGTCGCTCCTCCCGAGACCCGTTCCGTGTGCACAGATTGGCGTCACTCCTCCCGAGACCCGTTCCGTGTACACAGATTGGCGTCGCTCCTCCCGAGACCCGTTCCGTGTGCACAGATTGGCGTCGCTCCTCCCGAGACCCGTTCCGTGTGCACAGATTGGCGTCACTCCTCCCGAGACCCGTTCCGTGTACACAGATTGGCGTTTTAGTGCAGGGTGATCAGTAATCTCGGCACATGACACCAGTCACATAGAAATGAGTTTATTGGGAGTTTTACATTCACACCTCATAACATTGTCACAAAGTCTAGAATTGATAAACCACAGACATGAGTATAATGTATTACTACCGGTATTACCGCGTAGTATTGGTTGTATTTCTGAGACTTTCAGCTTTAGTGCAATGTCTAGATTCACCGCTAACCGGAGGAGATAAGTATTGATTAGGTATTTGCGGATACTCTCAGCGTTTCTGATATGATCACACATTGGTTTTATCACATTTTATACATTGAATTCATGATATAATGATGGTCAGATGCCCCCTATACATACATTACCGTGCACACAACTCACATCAGGGGCTGTATTTACTAAGTGTCCGGTACTGCGACCCGCCGCCTCATACCGTGCTTACAGAGCCTCGCTCACCTAGTCTTCTCTGCTGCACCAAGGTTTATTAGCATAAGCCTTTCATCTATTGTTCTCAGCTGCAATACAATACACAGAACAATACGGCAGGGGGTTCAGTCTGACAGCCCTGGCTCACTTACTCCTATTACAGGGATAGATGAGCAGGGCTCTATCTGTATGCCAGACACGTACGAGGGCACTGCTGTCACTAGCCGTCTTCTGCCTGCAGAATCAGCGCCTTTTACCACGGGAGAGCCCGACGATGAGTAAATAAACCCCCAATCTGGGGTAGGTGACCGGCAGAAAACCATGTATAACCTTGTGGGAAGTCCAGGGAGTGCAGTCTCAGATGGTCTAGCTTCCAATAATTAATGATCACCCACATTGGAACGAGTGGGGTCCCTCTTTCTGGTGAGGCAATCCCTTTTCCCTGTGGTCACCAGACAGGATCATCCAGTGGTAGGGTACATTCTCATACATGGGCACAGTCTCTTCTCTATACGGGCCTTGTTAGACAGAGTGTAACCGTACACCAAGCTGACGCCTGCCGGAGCCCAGAGCGCAACCCCCAGCGCCATTTCCTGCCAACCTGCCCCGAATACAGGCCTGCTATACATAATACACACATGTAATCTTATAGGACACTCTCTCTGAGCAATATCCCATGTAGCACCCATATAGACCAAAGCAATGGCTGCTCTTCCAGCGGCAACGCCAGTTACCTAGACTGTCTCTGGATTCTGCCTCCTGCCCTGCTGTGGCACTACATATCCCAGCCTCCCTGCCACAGGGTTAGCATGCCATAACATAACACCTGTGGCAGGGCATGCTGGGATGTGTAGTTGCACAGCAGTTACCCTATACAATATCCTTTATCTCCAGTGCAGAAGTCGTCGCTATAGACCCCCAGGAAAAGCCACACACCAATCAGAGTAGTCACGCCCATCAGCCCTATCCGGAGAAGCAGGTGGGGTGTTACACGAGTCACACCCTAGGGTCGCTGAATGGGGTCAGGAGTCCTGTGCCTGGCCAGTGCCTCAATGTTGTCCATCCAGGAGCACTGTCAGGAAGAGAAAACATCAGGTAAGGAGAGCGGCCAGCACCACAACCCTCTGTAAGCCACAGCCCGCGCACCGGCTCCACGGCCTGGCTCTTACCAGCACTTTGGTAACCTGGAAGACCTGGGCCTGGTACTGGGAGACATCCTGGATGGTGTGTGCCAGCTTGTCCAGCTCAGAGCGCAGCTCCTCCACCGCCTCCCTCAGGTCTAGAGAGGAAGAGATCGTGGACGGTTTCCAAGTGTACGTGGTACAACAGTCACATGACCCCCCCCCCCCCCAAAGTGTACGTGGTACAAGTCACATGACCCCCCAAGTGTACGTGGTACAAGTCACATGACCCCCCCCCCCCCAAGTGTACGTGGTACAACAGTCACATGACCACCCCCAAAGTGTACGTGGTACAACAGTCACATGACCACCCCTCCTCAAGTGTACGTGGTACAACAGTCACATGACCCCCCCCCCCCCAAGTGTACGTGGTACGACAGTCACATGACCCCCCCCCCCCAGTGTACGTGGTACGACAGTCACATGACCACCCCTCCTCAAGTGTACGTGGTACAACAGTCACATGACCCCCCCCACCCTCCTCAAGTGTACGTGGTACAACAGTCACTGTCTTCCTGTTTTGATTATGTGCATATGTACTCTGTAATTGGGCGCTGCAGAACCCTTGTGGCGCCATATAAAGGATAATAATAAATAACAGTCACATGACCCCTCCACCCCTCCTCAAGTGTACGTGGTACAACAGTCACATGACCCCCCCCCAAGTGTACGTGGTACGACAGTCACATGACCCCCCCCCCCCAAGTGTACGTGGTACGACAGTCACATGACCACCCCTCCTCAAGTGTACGTGGTACAACAGTCACATGACCCCCCCCACCCTCCTCAAGTGTACGTGGTACAACAGTCACTGTCTTCCTGTTTTGATTATGTGCATATGTACTCTGTAATTGGGCGCTGCAGAACCCTTGTGGCGCCATATAAAGGATAATAATAAATAACAGTCACATGACCCCTCCACCCCTCCTCAAGTGTACGTGGTACAACAGTCACATGACCCCCCCCCCCCAAGTGTACGTGGTACGACAGTCACATGACCCCCCCCCCCCAAGTGTACGTGGTACGACAGTCACATGACCACCCCTCCTCAAGTGTACGTGGTACAACAGTCACATGACCCCCCCCACCCTCCTCAAGTGTACGTGGTACAACAGTCACTGTCTTCCTGTTTTGATTATGTGCATATGTACTCTGTAATTGGGCGCTGCAGAACCCTTGTGGCGCCATATAAAGGATAATAATAAATAACAGTCACATGACCCCCCCACCCCTCCTCAAGTGTACGTGGTACAACAGTCACATGACCCCCACCCCTCCTCAAGTGTATGTGGTACAAGTCACATGACCCCCCCAAGAGTACGTAGTACAAGTCACATGACCCCTCCATCCATCCTCAAGTGTACGTGGTACAACAGTCACATGACCCCCCACCAAGTGTACGTGGTAAAACAGTCACATGACCCCTCCAAGTGTACGTGATACAACAGTCACATGACCCCCACCCATCCCTCCTCAAGTGTACGTGGTACAACAGTCACATGACCCCCACCCCTCCTCAAGTGTATGTGGTACAACAGTCACATGACCCCCCCTCCTCAAGTGTACGTAGTACAAAAGTCACATGACCCCACCCCTCCTCAAGTGTACGTGGTACAACAGTCACATGACCCCCTCCTCAAGTGTACGTGGTACAACAGTCACATGACCCACCCCCCAAGTATACGTGGTACAAGTCACATGACCCCCCCCCCAAGTGTAGTCACATGACCCCCCCCCCCACCTCAAGTGTACGTGGTACAACAGTCACATGACCCCCCCATTCCTCAAGTGTACGTGGTACAACAGTCACATGACCCCC
Source organism: Pseudophryne corroboree (assembly GCF_028390025.1). Taxonomy (NCBI): domain Eukaryota; kingdom Metazoa; phylum Chordata; class Amphibia; order Anura; family Myobatrachidae; genus Pseudophryne; species Pseudophryne corroboree. Next base: position 647,803 of record NC_086455.1, on the reverse strand, counting down.
CCCCCAAGTGTACGTGGTACAAGTCACATGACCCCGCCCCAAGTGTACGTGGTACAACAGTCACATGACCCCCCCCCCCCCCCCAAGTGTACGTGGTACAACAGTCACATGACCCCCCCCCCCAAGTGTGCGTGGTACAACAGTCACATGACCCCCCCCCCCCCAAGTGTACGTGGTACAACAGTCACATGACCTCCCCCCCCCCCCACACACACGTGTATGTGGTACAACAGTCACACGGCACCCCGCCACAAGTGTATGTGGTACAACAGTCACATGACACCCCCCCCTAATCTCCCAGTATCCCCTGCACCACCCCTATTCTCCCCACAAACCCCCAATCCCCCTAGTTATCCCCCGCTACTCCCGATATCTCCCGCTATCATCCCGGTATCCCCCGCACACCCTCTGTCCACCCGGTATCTCCTGCACACAACCTGTATCTCCTACGCCTCCCCCGCACACTCCCTGTATCCTCCGCACAAATCCTGTCCTCCCAGTATCCCCAGCACCTACCCCGATATCCCCCGCACACACCCCGTCCTCCCAATATCCCTCGCACACACCCCATCCTCCCACTATCTCCCGCACACACCCCATCCTCCTATCTCCCGCACACACCCCATCCTCCCACTATTTCCCGCACACACCCTGTATCCCCCGCACCTCGCCTGTCCTCCCACTCTCTCCCATACACACCCCATCCTCCCACTCTCTCCCGCACACCCCCCATCCTCCCACTATCTCCCGCACACCCCCCATCCTCCCACTATCTCCCGCACACCCCCCATCCTCCCACTATCTCCCGCACACCCCCCATCCTCCCACTATCTGCCGCACACCCCCCATCCTCCCACTATCTCCCGCACACCCCCCATCCTCCCACTATCTCCCGCACCCCCCCATCCTCCCACTATCTCCCGCACACCCCCCATCCTCCCACTATCTCCCGCACACACCCTGTATCCCCCGCACCTCGCCTGTCCTACCAGTATCTCCCATACACACCCCCTGCCCTCTCAAAATCCCCCGCACACACCCCGTCCTCCCGCTATCTCCCACACCCCCCGTCCTCCCGGTATCTCCCTCACGCCCCCCGTCCTCCCGGTATCTCCCTCACGCCCCCCCGGTATCTCCCTCACCCCCCCCCCCCCCCCCCGTCCTCCCGGTATCTCCATCACGCCCCCCGTCCTCCCGGTATCTCCATCACGCCCCCCCTCCCGGTATCTCCCTCACGCCCCCCGTCCTCCCGGTATCTCCCTCCCGCCCCCAGTCCTCCCGGTATCTCCCTCCCGCCCCCCGTCCTCCCGGTATCTCCCTCACGCCCCCGTCCTCCCGGTATCTCCCTCACCCGCCCCCGTCCTCCCGGTATCTCCCTCACCCGCCCCCGTCCTCCCGATATCTCACGCACACCCCCCGTCCTCCCGGTATCTCACGCACACCCCCCGTCCTCCCGGTATCTCACGCACACCCCCCGTCCTCCCGGTATCTCACGCACACCCCACCGTCCTCCCGGTATCTCACGCATACCCCCCGTCCTCCCGGTATCTCACGCACACCCCTAGTATCTCCCTCACTAACCCGGAATTCCCCGCACCTCCCGGTATCCCCCGCACACACCCCGATATCTCCCACACACACCCCGATATCTCCCGCACCTCCCCCGGTATCTCCCGCACCCACCCCCGGTATCTCCCACCCCCCCCGGTATCTCCCGCACACACCCCGGTATCTCCCGCACACACCCCGGTATCTCCCGCACCCCCCCCCCCCCCCGGTATCGCCCGCACTCACCCCGGTATCTCCCACCCCCCCCCCGGTATCTCCCGCACACACCCCGGTATCTCCCGACCCCCCTCCGGTATCTCCCGCACACACCCCGGTATCTCCCGAACCCCCTCCCCCCGGTATCGCCTGCACTCACCCCGGTATCTCCCGCACACCCCCCGGTATCTCCCGCACCTCCCCCGGTATCCACCGCACCTCCCCCGGTATCCACCGCACCTCCCCCGGTATCCACCGCACCCCCCCGGTTTCTCCCGCACACAACCCCCGGTATCACCCCCCCCCGCATCTCCCGCCCCCCGGTATCTCCCGCACCCCCCCCCCCAGTATCTCCCGCACACACCCTGGTATCCCCTGCACCTCACCCCCGGTATGCCCCGCACCTCCCCCGGTATCTCCCGCACAACCCCCCGGTATCCACCACAACCCTAACTCCCGGTGTCCCCCGCACACCCACCCGATATCTCCCGCACACACCCCTGGTATCCCCCCACCCCCACCCCGGTATCCACTGCACCTCACCCGGTATCCCCCACACACACCCCGGTATCTCCCGCACACACCCCGGTATCCCCCGCACACACCCCGGTATCTCCCGCACCTCCCCCCACCCCGGTATCTCCCGCACCTCCCCCCACCCCGGTATCTCCCGCACACACCGCGGTATCCCCCCGGTATCTCCCGCACACACCCCGGTATCCCCCGCACACACCCCGGTATCCCCCGCACACACCCCGGTATCTCCCGCACCTCCCCGGTATCTCCCGCACACACCCCGGTATCCCCCGCACACACCCCGGTATCCCCCGCTCACAGCCCCGGTATCCCCCGCACACACCCCCGGTATCTCCCGCACACACCCCGGTATCCCCCGCACACACCCCGGTATCCCCCGCACACACCCCGGTATCTCCCGCACCTCGCAGCCGCGCACTCCGCTCTCTCTCAGAACGATGACGATCCATACCACTTCCAACAACACGGGAACGTTCGCGCCTTATTCCGACCAATCAGACGAAAGGAGGCGTGTCTAATTGCCAGTCTGTAGCGTAAAATGGGCGTTCCCGGCGCTGTATTATTAATGAGGGGGCGGAAATGTTGCTGCTGCAGCTGTCAGGCGTGATGCGCATCTACCACAGATCCTGTACTAACTGCGCAGCTCCTATGTCCGAGTGCTCCCCTACTACAGCATATCCCCTACCCCAGTGTTACATCACCAGTCACCCCCATTATATCCCTCTACCCCAGTGTTACATCACCGGTCCCCCCCCATTATATCCCCCTACCCCAGTGTTACATCACCGCTACCCCCCATTATATCCCCCTACCCCAGTGTTACATCACCGGTCCCCCCCCATTATATCCCCCTACCCCAGTGTTACATCACCGCTACCCCCCATTATATCCCCCTACCCCAGTGTTACATCACCGGTCCCCCCCCATTATATCCCCCTACCCCAGTGTTACATCACCGGTCCCCCCCATTATATCCCCCTACCCCAGTGTTACATCACCGCTCCCCCCCATTATATCCCCCTACCCCAGTGTTACATCACCGGTCCCCCCCATTATATCCCCATACCCCAGTGTTACATCACCAGTCACCCCCATTATATCCCTCTACCCCAGTGTTACATCACCGCTACCCCCCATTATATCCCCCTACCCCAGTGTTACATCACCGGTCCCCCCCATTATATCCCCCTACCCCAGTGTTACATCACCGGTCCCCCCCATTATATCCCCCTACCCCAGTGTTACATCACCGCTCCCCCCCATTATATCCCCCTACCCCAGTGTTACATCACCGGTCCCCCCCATTATATCCCCATACCCCAGTGTTACATCACCAGTCACCTCCATTATATCCCCCTACCCCAGTGTTACATCACCAGTCACCTCCATTATATCCCTCTACCCCAGTGTTACATCACCAGTCACCCCCATTATATCCCTCTACCCCAGTGTTACATCACCGGTCCCCCCATTATATCCCCCTACCCCAGTGTTACATCACCAGTCCCCCCATTATATCTCCCTACCCCAGTGTTACATCACCAGTCCCCCCATTATATCCCCCTACCCCAGTGTTACATCACCACTCCCCCCCATTATATCCCCCTACCCCAGTGTTACATCACCGGTCCCCCCCATTATATCCCTCTACCCCAGTGTTAAATCACCGGTCCCCCCCATTATATCCCTCTACCTCAGTGTTACATCACCGGTCCCCCCCCATTATATCCCCCAACCCCAGTGTTACATCACCGGTCCCCCCCATTATATCCCTCTACCCCAGTGTTACATCACCAGTCCCCCCCCCCCCCATTATATCCCTCTACCCCAGTGTTACATCACCGGTCCCCCCCATTATATCCCTCTACCCCAGTGTTACATCACCAGTCCCCCCCCCCCCATTATATCCCTCTACCCCAGTGTTACATCACCAGTCACCCCCATTATATCCCTCTACCCCAGTGTTACATCACCAGTCACCCCCATTATATCCCCCTACCCCAATGTTACATCACCGCTCCCCCCCATTATATCCCCTTACCCCAGTGTTACATCACCGCTCCCCCCCATTATATCCCCCTACCCCAGTGTTACATCACCAGTCCCCCCATTATATCCCCCTACCCCAGTGTTACATCACCGCTCCCCCCCATTATATACCCCTACCCCAGTGTTACATCACCGGTCCCCCCCATTATATCCCCCTACCCCAGTGTTACATCACCGGTCCCCCCCATTATATCCCTCTACCCCAGTGTTACATCACCGGTCCCCCCCATTATATCCCCCTACCCCAGTGTTACATCACCGGTCCCCCCCATTATATCCCTCTACCCCAGTGTTACATCACCAGTCACCCCCATTATATCCCCCTACCCCAGTGTTACATCACCGGTCCCCCCCATTATATCCCCCTACCCCAGTGTTACATCACCGGTCCCCCCCATTATATCCCTTTACCCCAGTGTTACATCACCAGTCACCCCCATTATATCCCTCTACCCCAGTGTTACATCACCGGTCCCCCCCATTATATCCCTCTACCCCAGTGTTACATCACCAGTCCTCCCCATATTATATCCCCCCTTACCAGTGTTACATCACCGGTACCCCCCCCCCCCATTATATCCCCTTACCCCAGTGTTACATCACCAGTCCCCCCCCCCCCCATTATATCCCCCTACCCCAGTGTTACATCACCAGTCCCCCCCCCCCCCCATTATATCCCCCTACCCCAGTGTTACATCACCGGTCACCCCCATTATATCCCCCTACCCCAGTGTTACATCACCGCTCCCCCCCATTATATCCCCCTACCCCAGTGTTACATCACCAGTCCCCCCATTATATCCCCCTACCCCAGTGTTACATCACCGCTCCCCCCCATTATATACCCCTACCCCAGTGTTACATCACCGGTCCCCCCCATTATATCCCCCTACCCCAGTGTTACATCACCGGTCCCCCCCATTATATCCCTCTACCCCAGTGTTACATCACCGGTCCCCCCCATTATATCCCCCTACCCCAGTGTTACATCACCGGTCCCCCCCATTATATCCCTCTACCCCAGTGTTACATCACCAGTCACCCCCATTATATCCCCCTACCCCAGTGTTACATCACCGGTCCCCCCCATTATATCCCCCTACCCCAGTGTTACATCACCGGTCCCCCCCATTATATCCCTTTACCCCAGTGTTACATCACCAGTCACCCCCATTATATCCCTCTACCCCAGTGTTACATCACCGGTCCCCCCCATTATATCCCTCTACCCCAGTGTTACATCACCAGTCCTCCCCATATTATATCCCCCCTTACCAGTGTTACATCACCGGTACCCCCCCCCCCCCCATTATATCCCCTTACCCCAGTGTTACATCACCAGTCCCCCCCCCCCCCCATTATATCCCCCTACCCCAGTGTTACATCACCAGTCCCCCCCCCCCCCCCATTATATCCCCCTACCCCAGTGTTACATCACCGGTCACCCCCATTATATCCCCCTACCCCAGTGTTACATCACCGCTCCCCCCCATTATATCCCCCTACCCCAGTGACTCATCACTGGTCCCCCCCATTATATCCCCCTACCCCAGTGTTACATCACCGCTCCCCCCCCCCCCATTATATCCCCCTACCCCAGTGTTACATCACCGGTCCCCCCATTATATCCCCCCACCCCAGTGTTACATCACCTATCACCCCCCCCCCCATTATATCCCCCTACCCCAGTGTTACATCACCCCCCCCATTATATCCCCCTACCCCAGAGTTACATCACCGCCCCCCCCCCCATTATATCCCCTACCCCAGTATTACATCACCAGTCGCCCCCATTATATCCCCCTACCCCAGTGTTACATCACCAGTCCTCCCCCCATTATATCCCCCTACCCCAGTGTTACATCGCCGGTAACCCCCCCCCCCATTATATCCCCCTACCCCAGTGTTACATCAGCAGTCCCCCCCATTATATCCCCCTACCCCAGTGTTACATCACCAGTCCCCCCCCCATTATATCCCCCTACCCCAGTGTTACATCACCTATCCCCCTACCCCATTATACCCCCCTACCCCAGTGTTACATCACCAGTCCTCCCCCCATTATATCCCCCTACCCCAGTGTTACATCAACGGAACCCCCCCTCCCATTATATCCCCCTACCCCAGTGTTACATCACCGGTCCCCCCCCATTATATCCCCCTACCCCAGTGTTACATCACCAGTCCCCCCCCCATTATATCCCCCTACCCCAGTGTTACATCACCGCCCCCCCCCCCCATTATATCCCCCTACCCCAGTGTTACATCACCAGTCCCCCCCATTATATCCCCCTACCCCAGTGTTACATCACCTTTCCCCCTACCCCATTATATCCCCCTACCCCAGTGTTACATCACCAGTCACCCCCATTATATCCCCCTACCCCAGTATTACATCACCAGTCCTCCCCCCATTATATCCCCCTACCCCAGTGTTACATCACCGGTCCCCCCATTATATCCCCCTACCCCAGTGTTACATCACCAGTCCCCCCCCATTATATCCCCCTACCCCAGTGTTACATCACCTATCCCCCTACCCCATTATATCCCCCTACCCCAGTGTTACATCACCAGTCACCCCCATTATATCCCCCTACCCCAGTGTTGCATCACCGGTCCCCCCACCCATTATATCCCCCTACCCCAGTGTTACATCACCTATCCCCCTACCCCATTATATCCCCCTACCCCAGTGTTACATCACCAGTCACCCCCATTATATCCCCCCACCCCAGTATTACATCACCAGTCCTCCCCCCATTATATCCCGCTACCCCAGTGTTACATCACCAGTCCCCCCCCCCCATTATATCCCCCTACCCCAGTGTTACATCACCGGTCCCCCCCATTATATCCCCCTACCCCAGTGTTACATCACCAGTCGTCCCCCCATTACATCCCCTACCCCAGTGTTACATCACCTATCCCCCTACCCCATTATATCCCCCTACCCCAGTGTTACATCACCAGTCACCCCCATTATATCCCCCTACCCCAGTGTTACATCACCGGTCCCCCCACCCATTATATCCCCCTACCCCAGTGTTACATCACCAGTCCCCCCCCATTATATCCCCCTACCCCAGTGTAACATCACCGCTCCCCCCCCATTATATCCCCCTGCCCCAGTGTTACATCACCAGCCCCCCCCATTATATCCCCCTACCCGAGTGTTACAGCACATATCCCCCTACCCCATTATATCCCCCTATCCCAGTGTTACATCACCGCTCCCCCCATTATATCCCCTATCCCAGTGTTACATCACCGGTCCCCCCATTATATCCCCTACCCTAGTGTTACATCATCGGTCCCCCCATTATATCCCCTATCCCAGTGTTACATCACCGCCCCCCCCCCCCCCCCATTATATCCCCTACCCCAGTGTTACATTACCGGTCACACCCCTTATATCCACCGTACCCCAGTGTTACATCACTGGTCAACCCATTATATCCCTGTACCTCAATGTTACATACCGTGCTGTATGTCAACCCCCATTATATCCTTGTACCTGAGTGTTACATACAGCACTGGCATCACCCCCATTATATCCCTGTACCTGAGTGTTACACACTGTGCTGTATGTCACCCCTATTATATCCCTGTACCTCAGTGTAACATACAGCACTGGCATCACCCCCATTATATCTCTATACCTCAGTGTTGCATAACGTTCTGTACGTCACCCCCATTGTATCCCTGTACCTCAGTGTTACATACTGTGCTGTATGTCACCCCCATTATATCCCTGTACCTCATCGTTACATACAGCACTGGCATCACCCCCATAATATCCCTGTACCTCAGTGTAACATACAGCACTGGCATCACCCCCATTATATCCCTGTACCTCAGTGTTACATGCAGCACTGGCATCACCCCCATTATATCCCTGTACCTCAGTGTTACATGCCGTGCTGTATGTCAACCCCCATTATATCCTTGTACCTGAGTGTTACATACAGCACTGGTATCACCCCCATTATATCCCTGTACCTCAGTGTTACATACAGCACTGGCATCACCCCCATTATATCCCTGTACCTCAGTGTTACATGCAGCACTGGCATCACCCCCATTTTATCCCTGTACCTCAGTGTTACATACCGTGCTGTATGTCAACCCCCATTATATCCTTGTACCTGAGTGTTACATACAGCACTGGTATCACCCCCATTATATCCCTGTACCTCAGTGTTACATACAGCACTGGCATTACCCCCATTATATCCCTGTACCTCAGTGTTACACACCGTGCTGTATGTCACCCCTATTATATCCCTGTACCTCAGTGTTACACACCGTGCTGTATGTCACCCCTATTATATCCCTGTACCTCAGTGTTACACACCGTGCTGTATGTCACCCCTATTATATCCCTGTACCTCAGTGTTACATACAGCACTGGCATCACCCCCCATTATATCCCTGTACCTCAGTGTAACATACAGCACTGGCATCACCCCCGTTATATCCCTGTACCTCAGTGTTATATACAGCACTGGCAATACCCCCATTATATCCCTGTACCTCAGTGTTACATAACGTGCTGTACGTCACCACCATTATATCCCTGTACCTCAGTGTTACATACAGCACTGGCAATACCCCCATTATATCCCTGTACCACAGTGTTATATACAGCACTGGCAATACCCCCATTATATCCCTGTACCTCAGTGTAATATACAGCACTGGCATCACCCCCATTATATCCCTGTACCTCAGTGTAACATACAGCACAGGCATCACCCCCATTATATCCCTGTACCTCAGTGTTACATAACGTGCTGTACGTCACCACCATTATATCCCTGTACCTCAGTGTTACATACAGCACTGGCAATACCCCCATTATATCCCTGTACCTCAGTGTTATATACAGCACTGGCATCACCCCCATTATATCCCGGTACCTCAGTGTAACATACAGCACTGTCATCACCCTCATTATATCCCTGTACCTCAGTGTAACATACAGCACTGTCATCACCCTCATTATATCCCTGTACCTCAGTGTTACATACAGCACTGGCATCACCCCCATTATATCCCTGTACCTCAGTGTTACATAACTTGCTGTACGTCACCCCCATTATATTCCTGTACCTCAGTGGTACATACAGCACTGGCAATACCCCCATTATATCCCTGTACCTCAGTGTTATATACAGCACTGGCATCACCCTCATTATATCCCTGTACCTCATTGTTACATACAGCACTGGCATCACCCCCATTATATCCCTGTACCTCAGTGTTACATACAGCATAGGGGTCACCATTATATCCCTGTACCTCAGTGTAACATACAGCACTGTCATCACCCCCATTATATCCCTGTACCTCAGTGTTACATACAGCACTGGCATCACCCCCATTATATCCCTGTACCTCAGTGTTACATACAGCACTGGCATCACCCCCATTATATCCCTGTACCTCAGTGTTACATAACTTGCTGTACGTCACCCCCATTATATTCCTGTACCTCAGTGGTACATACAGCACTGGCAATACCCCCATTATATCCCTGTACCTCAGTGTTATATACAGCACTGGCATCACCCCCATTATATCCCTGTACCTCATTGTTACATACAGCACTGGCATCACCCCCATTATATCCCTGTACCTCAGTGTTACATGCAGCATACGGGTCACCATTATATCCCTGTACCTCAGTGTTACATACAGCACTGGCATCACCCCCATTATATCCCTGTACCTCAGTGTTACATACAGCACTGGCATCACCCCCATTATATCCCTGTACCTCAGTGTTACATGCAGCATACGGGTCACCATTATATCCCTGTACTGTGCTCTGAAGTTACTGAAAAGGTCATCATGCATCAGAGCATGGGGTCATCGTGACATCACTGGAGGAAGCAATTCTGTAATTGTACGCCCCTGACATCGCTGGACAGAGCTGCTTTATTATCAGACGACGCTGACATCGCTGGACAGAGCTGTTTTATTATCAGACGACGCTGACATCGCTGGACACAGCTGTTTTATTATCAGACGACCCTGACATCGCTGGACAGAGGTGTTTTATTATCGGATGACCCTGACATCGCTGGACAGAGCTGTTTTATTATCAGACGACCCTGACATCGCTGGACAGAGGTGTTTTATTATCGGATGACCCTGACATCGCTGGACAGAGCTGTTTTATTATCAGACGACGCTGACATCGCTGGACAGAGCTGTTTTATTATCAGACGACCCTGACATCGCTGGACAGAGCTGATTTATTATCGGATGACCCTGACATCGCTGGACAGAGCTGTTTTATTATCAGACGACCCTGACATCGCTAGACAGAGGTGTTTTATTATCGGATGACCCTGACATCGCTGAACAGAGCTGTTTTATTATCAGATGACCCTGACATCGCTGGACAGAGCTGATTTATTATCGGATGACCCTGACATCGCCGGACAGAGCTGATTTATTATCGGATGACCCTGACATCGCTGGACAGAGCTGTTTTATTATCGGATGACCCTGACATCGCTGGACAGAGGTGTTTTATTATCAGATGACCCTGACATCGCTGGACAGAGGTGTTTTATTATCAGACGACCCTGACATCGCTGGACAGAGGTGTTTTATTATCGGATGACCCTGACATCGCTGGACAGAGGTGTTTTATTATCAGACGACGCTGACATCGCTGGACAGAGCTGTTTTATTATCGGATGACCCTGACATCGCCGGACAGAGCTGATTTATTATCAGACGACCGTGACATCGCTGGACAGAGGTGTTTTATTATTAGATGACCCTGACATCGCTGGACAGAGCTGTTTTATTATCAGACGACCCTGACATCGCTGGACAGAGGTGATTTATTATCAGATGACCCTGACATCGCCAGACAGAGCTGTTTTATTATCAGATGACCCTGACATCTCTGGACAGAGGTGTTTTATTATCAGATGACCCTGACATCGCTGGACAGAGCTGATTTATTATCAGATGACCCTGACATCGCTGGACAGAGCTGTTTTATTATCAGATGACCCTGACATCGCTGGACAGAGCTGTTTTATTATCAGACGACCCTGACATCGCTGGACAGAGCTGTTTTATTATCAGACGACCCTGACATCGCTGGACAGAGCTGTTTTATTATCGGATGACCCTGACATCGCTGGACAGAGGTGTTTTATTATCAGACGACCCTGACATCGCTGGACAGAGCTGTTTTATTATCGGATGACCCTGACATCGCTGGACAGAGCTGTTTTATTATCAGACGACCCTGACATCGCTGGACAGAGCTGTTTTATTATCAGATGACCCTGACATCGCTGGACAGAGCTGATTTATTATCAGACGACCCTGACATCGCTGGACAGAGCTGTTTTATTATCAGACGACCCTGACATCGCTGGACAGAGCTGTTTTATTATCGGATGACCCTGACATCGCTGGACAGAGGTGTTTTATTATCAGACGACCCTGACATCGCTGGACAGAGCTGTTTTATTATCGGATGACCCTGACATCGCTGGACAGAGCTGTTTTATTATCAGACGACCCTGACATCGCTGGACAGAGCTGTTTTATTATCGGATGACCCTGACATCGCTGGACAGAGCTGATTTATTATCAGACGACTCTGACATCGCTGGACAGAGCTGTTTTATTATCAGACGGCCCTGACATCGCTGGACAGAGCTGTTTTATTATCGGATGACCCTGACATCGCTGGACAGAGCTGATTTATTATCGGATGACCCTGACATCGCTGGACAGAGCTGATTTATTATCGGATGACCCTGACATCGCTGGACAGAGCTGTTTTATAATCAGACGACCCTGACATCGCTGGACAGAGTTGATTTATTATCGGATGACCCTGACATCGCTGGACAGAGGTGTTTTATTATCAGACGACCCTGACATCGCTGGACAGAGGTGTTTTATTATCGGATGACCCTGACATCGCTGGACAGAGCTGTTTTATTATCAGATGACCCTGACATCGCTGGACAGAGGTGTTTTATTATCAGACGACCCTGACATCGCCAGACAGAGCTGATTTATTATCAGACGACCCTGACATCGCTGGACAGAGCTGATTTATTATCAGATGACCCTGACATCGCTGGACAGAGCTGTTTTATTATCGGATGACCCTGACATCGCTGGACACAGCTGTTTTATTATCGGATGACCCTGACATCGCTGGACAGAGCTGTTTTATTATCAGATGACCCTGACATCGCTGGACAGAGCTGTTTTATTATCGGATGACCCTGACATCGCTGGACAGAGCTGATTTATTATCGGATGACCCTGACATCGCTGGACAGAGCTGTTTTATTATCAGATGACCCTGACATCGCTGGACAGAGCTGTTTTATTATCGGATGACCCTGACATTGCTGGACAGAGGTGTTTTATTATCAGACGACCCTGACATCGCTGGACAGAGCTGTTTTATTATTAGATGACCCTGACATCGCTGGACAGAGGTGTTTTATTATTAGATGACCCTGACATCGCTGGACAGAGCTGTTTTATTATCGGATGACCCTGACATCGCTGGACAGAGCTGTTTTATTATCGGATGACCCTGACATCGCTGGACAGAGCTGTTTTATTATCAGACGACCCTGACATCGCTGGACAGAGCTGTTTTATTATCAGATGACCCTGACATCGCTGGACAGAGCTGATTTATTATCAGATGACCCTGACATCGCTGGACAGAGCTGTTTTATTATCAGATGACCCTGACATCGCTGGACAGAGGTGTTTTATTATCAGATGACCCTGACATCTCTGGACAGAGTTGTTTTATTATCAGATGACCCTGACATCGCTGGACAAAGCTGTTTTATTATCGGATGACCCTGACATCGCTGGACAGAGATGTTTTATTATCAGACGACCCTGACATCGCTGGACAGAGCTGATTTATTATCAGATGACCCTGACATCGCTGGACAAAGCTGTTTTATTATCGGATGACCCTGACATCGCTGGACAGAGGTGTTTTATTATCAGACGACCCTGACATCGCTGGACAGAGGTGTTTTATTATCAGACGACCCTGACATCGCTGGACAGAGCTGATTTATTATCGGATGACCCTGACATCGCTGGACAGAGCTGTTTTATTATCAGACGACCCTGACATCGCTGGACAGAGGTGTTTTATTATCAGACGACCCTGACATCGCTGGACAGAGCTGATTTATTATCGGATGACCCTGACATCGCTGGACAGAGCTGTTTTATTATCAGACGACCCTGACATCGCTGGACAGAGGTGTTTTATTATCAGACGACCCTGACATCGCTGGACAGAGCTGATTTATTATCGGATGACCCTGACATCGCTGGACAGAGCTGTTTTATTATCAGACGACCCTGACATCGCTGGACAGAGGTGTTTTATTATCGGATGACCCTGACATCGCTGGACAGAGCTGATTTATTATCAGACGGCCCTGACATCGCTGGACACAGCTGTTTTATTATCAGACGACCCTGACATCGCTGGAAAGAGCTGATTTATTATCAGATGACCCTGACATCGCTGGACAGAGCTGATTTATTATCAGATGACCCTGACATCGCTGGACAGAGCTGATTTATTATCAGATGACCCTGACATCGCTGGACAGAGCTGATTTATTATCAGATGACCCTGACATCGCTGGACAGAGCTGTTTTATTATCAGATGACCCTGACATCGCTGGACAGAGGTGTTTTATTATCAGATGACCCTGACATCGCTGGACAGAGCTGATTTATTATCAGATGACCCTGACATCGCTGGACAAAGCTGTTTTATTATCGGATGACCCTGACATCGCTGGACAGAGCTGTTTTATTATCAGACGACCCTGACATCGCTGGACAGAGCTGTTTTATTATCAGATGACCCTGACATCGCTGGACAGAGCTGATTTATTATCAGATGACCCTGACATCGCTGGACAGAGCTGTTTTATTATCAGATGACCCTGACATCGCTGGACAGAGGTGTTTTATTATCAGATGACCCTGACATCGCTGGACAGAGCTGATTTATTATCAGATGACCCTGACATCGCTGGACAAAGCTGTTTTATTATCGGATGACCCTGACATCGCTGGACAGAGCTGTTTTATTATCAGACGACCCTGACATCGCTGGACAGAGCTGTTTTATTATCAGATGACCCTGACATCGCTGGACAGAGGTGTTTTATTATCAGACGACCCTGACATCGCTGGACAGAGCTGTTTTATTATCGGATGACCCTGACATCGCTGGACAGAGCTGATTTATTATCAGACGACTCTGACATCGCTGGACAGAGCTGTTTTATTATCAGACGGCCCTGACATCGCTGGACAGAGCTGTTTTATTATCAGACGACCCTGACATCGCTGGACAGAGCTGTTTTATTATCAGACGACCCTGACATCGCTGGACAGAGCTGTTTTATTATCGGATGACCCTGACATCGCTGGACAGAGCTGTTTTATTATCAGACGACCCTGACATCGCTGGACAGAGCTGTTTTATTATCGGATGACCCTGACATCGCTGGACAGAGCTGATTTATTATCAGACGACTCTGACATCGCTGGACAGAGCTGTTTTATTATCAGACGGCCCTGACATCGCTGGACAGAGCTGTTTTATTATCGGATGACCCTGACATCGCTGGACAGAGCTGATTTATTATCGGATGACCCTGACATCGCTGGACAGAGCTGTTTTATTATCAGACGACCCTGACATCGCTGGACAGAGGTGTTTTATTATCAGACGACCCTGACATCGCCAGACAGAGCTGATTTATTATCAGACGACCCTGACATCGCTGGACAGAGGTGATTTATTATCAGACGGCCCTGACATCGCTGGACAGAGCTGATTTATTATCAGATGACCCTGACATCGCTGGACAGAGTTGATTTATTATCGGATGACCCTGACATCGCTGGACAGAGGTGTTTTATTATCAGACGACCCTGACATCGCTGGACAGAGGTGTTTTATTATCGGATGACCCTGACATCGCTGGACAGAGCTGTTTTATTATCAGATGACCCTGACATCGCTGGACAGAGGTGTTTTATTATCAGACGACCCTGACATCGCCAGACAGAGCTGATTTATTATCAGACGACCCTGACATCGCTGGACAGAGCTGATTTATTATCAGACGACCCTGACATCGCTGGACAGAGGTGATTTATTATCAGACGGCCCTGACATCGCTGGACAGAGCTGATTTATTATCAGATGACCCTGACATCGCTGGACAGAGCTGATTTATTATCAGACGACCCTGACATCGCTGGACAGAGTTGTTTTATTATTAGATGACCCTGACATCGCTGGACAGAGCTGTTTTATTATCAGACGACCCTGACATCGCTGGACAGAGCTGTTTTATTATCGGATGACCCTGACATCGCTGGACAGAGCTGTTTTATTATCAGACGACCCTGACATCGCTGGACAGAGCTGTTTTATTATCAGACGACCCTGACATCGCTGGACAGAGCTGTTTTATTATCAGATGACCCTGACATCGCTGGACAGAGGTGTTTTATTATCAGACGACCCTGACATCGCTGGACAGAGCTGTTTTATTATCGGATGACCCTGACATCGCTGGACAGAGCTGTTTTATTATCGGATGACCCTGACATCGCTGGACAGAGCTGTTTTATTATCAGACGACCCTGACATCGCTGGACAGAGCTGTTTTATTATCAGATGACCCTGACATCGCTGGACAGAGTTGTTTTATTATCAGACGACCCTGACATCGCTGGACACAGCTGTTTTATTATCAGATGACCCTGACATCGCTGGACAGAGCTGATTTATTATTAGATGACCCTGACATCGCTGGACAGAGCTGATTTATTATCAGACGGCCCTGACATCGCTGGACAGAGCTGTTTTATTATCAGACGACCCTGACATCGCTGGACAGAGGTGATTTATTATCAGATGACCCTGACATCGCCAGACAGAGCTGATTTATTATCGGATGACCCTGACATTGCTGGACAGAGGTGTTTTATTATCAGACGACCCTGACATCGCTGGACAGAGCTGTTTTATTATCAGACGACCCTGACATCGCTGGACAGAGCTGTTTTATTATCAGACGACCCTGACATCGCTGGACAGAGCTGATTTATTATCAGATGACCCTGACATCGCTGGACAGAGGTGATTTATTATCAGATGACCCTGACATCGCTGGACAGAGCTGTTTTATTATCAGATGACCCTGACATCGCTGGACAGAGGTGTTTTATTATCAGACGACCCTGACATCGCTGGACAGAGCTGTTTTATTATCGGATGACCCTGACATCGCTGGACAGAGCTGTTTTATTATCAGACGACCCTGACATCGCTGGACAGAGCTGATTTATTATTAGATGACCCTGACATCGCTGGACAGAGCTGTTTTATTATCAGACGACCCTGACATCGCTGGACAGAGCTGATTTATTATCTGATGACCCTGACATCGCCGGACAGAGCTGTTTTATTATCGGATGACCCTGACATCGCCAGACAGAGCTGATTTATTATCAGACGACCCTAACATCGCCAGACAGAGCTGATTTATTATCAGACGACCCTAACATCGCTGGACAGAGCTGTTTTATTATCAGATGACCCTGACATCGCTGGACAGAGCTGTTTTATTATCAGATGACCCTGACATCGCTGGACAGAGCTGTTTTATTATCAGATGACCCTGACATCGCTGGACAGAGCTGTTTTATTATCAGATGACCCTGACATCGCTGGACAGAGCTGTTTTATTATCAGATGACCCTGACATCGCTGGACAGAGCTGATTTATTATCGGATGACCCTGACATCGCTGGACAGAGCTGTTTTATTATCAGACGACCCTGACATCGCTGGACAGAGCTGTTTTATTATCAGACGACCCTGACATCGCTGGACAGAGGTGTTTTATTATCAGACGACCCTGACATCGCTGGACAGAGGTGTTTTATTATCGGATGACCCTGACATCGCTGGACAGAGCTGTTTTATTATCAGATGACCCTGACATCGCTGGACAGAGGTGTTTTATTATCAGACGACCCTGACATCGCCAGACAGAGCTGATTTATTATCAGACGACCCTGACATCGCTGGACAGAGCTGATTTATTATCAGACGACCCTGACATCGCTGGACAGAGGTGATTTATTATCAGACGGCCCTGACATCGCTGGACAGAGCTGATTTATTATCAGATGACCCTGACATCGCTGGACAGAGCTGATTTATTATCAGACGACCCTGACATCGCTGGACAGAGGTGTTTTATTATTAGATGACCCTGACATCGCTGGACAGAGCTGTTTTATTATCAGACGACCCTGACATCGCTGGACAGAGCTGTTTTATTATCGGATGACCCTGACATCGCTGGACAGAGCTGTTTTATTATCAGACGACCCTGACATCGCTGGACAGAGCTGTTTTATTATCAGACGACCCTGACATCGCTGGACAGAGCTGTTTTATTATCAGATGACCCTGACATCGCTGGACAGAGGTGTTTTATTATCAGACGACCCTGACATCGCTGGACAGAGCTGTTTTATTATCGGATGACCCTGACATCGCTGGACAGAGCTGTTTTATTATCGGATGACCCTGACATCGCTGGACAGAGCTGTTTTATTATCAGACGACCCTGACATCGCTGGACAGAGCTGTTTTATTATCAGATGACCCTGACATCGCTGGACAGAGTTGTTTTATTATCAGACGACCCTGACATCGCTGGACACAGCTGTTTTATTATCAGATGACCCTGACATCGCTGGACAGAGCTGATTTATTATTAGATGACCCTGACATCGCTGGACAGAGCTGATTTATTATCAGACGGCCCTGACATCGCTGGACAGAGCTGTTTTATTATCAGACGACCCTGACATCGCTGGACAGAGGTGATTTATTATCAGATGACCCTGACATCGCCAGACAGAGCTGATTTATTATCGGATGACCCTGACATTGCTGGACAGAGGTGTTTTATTATCAGACGACCCTGACATCGCTGGACAGAGCTGTTTTATTATCAGACGACCCTGACATCGCTGGACAGAGCTGTTTTATTATCAGACGACCCTGACATCACTGGACAGAGCTGATTTATTATCAGATGACCCTGACATCGCTGGACAGAGGTGATTTATTATCAGATGACCCTGACATCGCTGGACAGAGCTGTTTTATTATCAGATGACCCTGACATCGCTGGACAGAGGTGTTTTATTATCAGACGACCCTGACATCGCTGGACAGAGCTGTTTTATTATCGGATGACCCTGACATCGCTGGACAGAGCTGTTTTATTATCAGACGACCCTGACATCGCTGGACAGAGCTGATTTATTATTAGATGACCCTGACATCGCTGGACAGAGCTGTTTTATTATCAGACGACCCTGACATCGCTGGACAGAGCTGATTTATTATCTGATGACCCTGACATCGCTGGACAGAGCTGTTTTATTATCGGATGACCCTGACATCGCCAGACAGAGCTGATTTATTATCAGACGACCCTAACATCGCCAGACAGAGCTGATTTATTATCAGACGACCCTAACATCGCTGGACAGAGCTGTTTTATTATCAGATGACCCTGACATCGCTGGACAGAGCTGTTTTATTATCAGATGACCCTGACATCGCTGGACAGAGCTGTTTTATTATCAGATGACCCTGACATCGCTGGACAGAGCTGATTTATTATCGGATGACCCTGACATCGCTGGACAGAGCTGTTTTATTATCAGACGACCCTGACATCGCTGGACAGAGCTGTTTTATTATCAGACGACCCTGACATCGCTGGACAGAGCTGTTTTATTATCAGACGACCCTGACATCGCTGGACAGAGCTGTTTTATTATCGGATGACCCTACACACTGCGCGTGCAGTGGATGATGGCGCTATGTACCATTCCATGCCACATTTAGTAGCACGGCATTGTTCATTGCATCGTCCAGTGCGGGACACCAGATGCAACGATGCGATGGACGACCGCCGATTACAAGCGATCGGGCGCACACATAGACGATCTGCAAGACATATTGTTCCGATCCGCGCCTGAGCGATATATTGTAAGACGGATCGCTTAGCGTGTTCCCAGCATTAGGACTAGAAATAGCAATCTCCAATTCACGTCGGTTTTGAGCCTGAATTCAAATGCCAATGATATAAAACGCAAGACACGCTGTTACCATTTTACATTTCAGACTCAGCCCTCAGTCACCTATTGCGTGTGAGTGCGCAGATTGCTGGTGGCCACGTGAGGGAGCTGCAGGTTCATCTGCTCCTACGTCTGAGCTTGTATGCTGCCTGCACCGTCACTGTCAGTGTGCCCAGACACAGCTCTCCTTCAGATCTGCCTTCTCCTCTGCTTCCTGTCATACTCTCCCGTCCTCCATCCCTGCATCCTCATCATCCCTGTGTCTCGTAGCATCCCTGCCTCCTCCTCATCCCTGTGTCTCGTAGCATCCCTGCCTCCTCCTCATCCCTGTGTCTCGTAGCATCCCTGCATCCTCCTCATCCCTGTGTCTCGTAGCATCCCTGCATCCTCCTCATCCCTGTGTCTCGTAGCATCCCTGCCTCCTCCCTCCCTGTCATCGCTCGCCTCCCTGCACCCTCCTTCCTTCCATGCAGCCTCTTTCTGCTGCCTACCTACTATCAGTCTCTCTCCTCCTCCTCCATCTCCTCACCTGGGTGTGTGCACAGCATCCCTCAGCTCCCGCTCCAAGATGTCATGGAGATAATGAGCTTATTTGTTGCTGCTCAGATTGGAGGGCAGAGGAGGCTTGTGGAGGAAGACAGGCCGGAACCCTGCCAGCCATCTCAATATGGGTACCTGAGCAAGGACGTCTGACTGCGCATCATGGAGCCTCAGAATGGGCAGTATTCCCCAGCCAACCATATGACGGTGGACGGAGAGGCTGGCATGGGCAGAGAGGAGGCGGTGGAGCTGGCAGGTGTTGAACTGGAACCAAACCAGCATGTTCCTGTGTCTGGAGGAACCCAGAAGGTGCACCATCCTGGGGTCAGCCGGTGCCCTTACACTGCCGGGCGTCCTGCTCCTGGACCTGCACCTACACACCTCTCAGGTTTGGGACACACTCAAAGTGCTTCTAGCCCTGGGCTAATTCTGCAACACTGCCATGCTGCTACTGGACCCCACCAAACTTGTGCTCTAGAACCAAATCAGAATCCACTTCCAGGGTCTAATCAGCAAGCTGGTGCCTCAGCATCAATCCAGACCCCATCCATTACAGCTAATGTGGCTGCTACACCTATACCAAGCAATCTTCCTACCATAGGACCTGTGCCACCCTCTGCCCCAGGACCTGTGCAGCCTTCAGCTTTAGGAACTACACATTCTTCAGTACAAGGTACCACTCCTCTGGCGTCCAAGGTTCCCACGCAGCCTACTGTCACAAAAGCAATACATACGCCTGCAGCAGTGTCTGTGCAGGTTACTAGACAGACTGCAACCCCCAGGCCGAATCATGTCAGAGGCTCCAACAAACCTACCCCAGGTACTAATCAGCCACCTGCATTAAGACCCAATCAGCCACCTAACCGTGGACCTAATCAGCCACCTAACCGTGCACAAAATCAGCCTCCTAACCATGGATCCAACCACCCACCTGCATTCAGACCTAATCAACCTCCTAACCGTGGACTCAACCAGCCTCCACTGCCCATATCCATTCTGCCTCTCTTAACAGGATCCAACCAGCCTCTTACCACAGGTTCCTTCCCCAACCGGCCTCCTGTTCCAGAACACAACCAAACCTTTAATACTGCATCTAACCATCCAACAGCACCCAATCAAACTGTAACAGGACCGACCCAAACTTCTTCCTCTGCACCTACCGCGCCTCCTTCTACAGGATACAACCAACCATCTGCCCCTGCAGCCAGCCAAACTCCTTTGTCAGGACCCAGACATAATTCTGCTCCTGAACCCAAGCAACAAGCAGTACCCTGCCGAACCTTTGACCCTGCACTCAGCCAACCTTCTATAGGACCTAACCATACTTCTACACCTTCATCAAGCCAACTGCCTTCTACAGTCCTCAATCAAATGTCTCCACCTGCACAAAGCCAATATACTGGACCCAACCAAACCATTGCCCCAGCACCCAACCAACCTACAGGACCCAACCAAACCAGTGCCACTGCACCCAGCCAACCTACAGGACCCAACCAAACCACTTCCCCTGCGCCCACCCAACCTGTCGGACCCAAACAAAATGCTGTCCTTTTCCCCAGCCAACCTACAGGACCAAACCAAACTTCTGCCCCTTTGCCCAGCCAACCTACTGGACCAAACCAAACTTCTGCCCCTTTGTCCACGCAACCTACAGGACCCAATCACACTTCTGCCCATTCACCTAGCCAACCTACAGAACACAACCAAACCACTGCCCCTGCACCCAGCCAACCTACAGGACCCAACCAAACTGCTGCCCCTTCACCCAGCCAACCTACAGGACCCAACCAAACTATTGCCCCTGCACCCCACCAACCTACAGGACCCAACCAAACTGCTGCCCCTTCACCCAGCCAACCTACTGGACCCAACCAAACTATTGCCCCTGCACCCCACCAACCTACAGGACCCAACCAAACTATTGCCCCTGCACCCAGCCAACCTACAGGACCCAACCAAACTGCTGCCCCTTCACCCAGCCAACCTACAGGACCCAACCAAACTATTGCCCCTGCACCCCACCAACCTACAGGACCCAACCAAACTGCTGCCCCTTCACCCAGCCAACCTACAGGACCCAACCAAACTATTGCCCCTGCACCCCACCAACCTACAGGACCCAACCAAACTATTTCCCCTGCACCCCACCAACCTACAGGACCCAACCAAACTGCTGCCCCTTCACCCAGCCAACCTACAGGACCCAACCAAACCATTTCCCCTTCACCCAGCCAGCCTACAGGACCCAACCAAACTGCTGCCCCTTCACCCAGCCAACCTACAGGACGCAACCAAACCATTTCCCTTTCACCCAGCCAGCCTACAGGACCCAACCAAACCATTGCCTCTGCTCCCAATCAACCTACAGGACCCAACCAAACCATTGCCTCTGCTCCCAATCAACCTACAGGACCCAACCATACCACTGCCCTTACTCCCAAACAACCTACAGAACTCAACCAAACAACTTTTGCTTCACCCTGCCGACCTACAGGTCCCAGCCAGCCTCACACCCCTGGAGCAATTCAGCAGCCTGGCTCCTATCAGTCTTCTGTTCCTGGATCCAGTCAGATTCCAGGTCCTGAACGTAGACAGCCTTCAGTCACAGGCCTCAGTCAGACATCTTCTGGGATAAATCAAACTCCAGCTCTCGGTCAAAGCCAGTCTCCAGACTCTGGCCAAAGCCTGTCTTCAGCACCAGGGCAAGTCTACTTGCTCCCAAAGTCAGAGGCTTCAGAGCACCTTGATGGAGAGGAGCCTGGCACCTTCATGCAGCGGCAGTTTGGGGCCCTCCTTCAGCCTGGGGTCAACAAGTTCTCCCTGCGAATGTTCGGGAGCCACAAGGCGGTGGAGATTGAGCAGCAAAGGGTAAAATCTGCAGGGTTTTGGATCATCCACCCATACAGTGACTTCAGGTCAGTAGTCAGTGACGGTCACGGATTGATGTGCTGCATGGCTGTACTCATGGCTCTGATTTCCACCATTAGTTCTCACACTTTATCAGCTTCATTTACTTCTTGGGACCTTCTATGGTATTTACACCCTAAAGATCGCAAGGCCCACATACTGCTGTCATGCCCCACACACACACACACACACACACACACACACACACACACACACACACACACACACACACACACACACACACACACACACATTACATGTTATACACATACTGCTGTCATGCCATACACACACACTAATCACATGTTATACACATACTGCTGTCATGCCATACACACACTAATTACATGTTATACACATACTGCTGTCATGCCATACACACACTAATCACATGTTATACACATACTCCTGACATGCTATATACACACTAATTACATGTTATACACATACTGTTGTCATACCATACACACACTAATGACATGTCACACACATACTGCTGTCATGCCATACACACACTAATTACATGTTATAAACATACTGCTATCATGCACATGTTATACACATACCTCTGCTATGTCATATACACACTAATTACATATGATACATATACTGCTGTCATGTCATTTACACACTAATTACATGTTACACACATACTCCTGTCATGTCATATAAACACTAATTACATGTCACACACATACTCCTGTCATGTCATATACACACACTAATTACATGTCACACACATACTCCTGTCATGTCATATACACACTAATTACATGTTATACACATACTCCTGTCATGTCATATACACACTAATTACATGTTATACACATACTCCTGTCATGTCATATACACACTAATTACATGTCATACACATACTTCTGTCATGTCATGTACACACTAATTACATGTTATACATATACTCCTGTCATGTCATATACACACTAATTACATGTTATACACATACTCCTGTCGTGTCATAGACTCACTAATTACATGTCACACACATACTCCTGTCATGTCGTATACACACTAATTACATGTTATACACATACTCCTGTCATGTCATATACACACTAATTACATGTTATACACATACTGCTGTCATGTCATATACACACTAATTACATGTCACACACATACTCCTGTCATGTCATATACACACTAATTACATGTCACACACATACTCCTGTCATGTCATATACACACTAATTACATGTCACACACATACTCCTGTCATGTCATATACACACTAATTACATGTCACACACATACTCCTGTCATGTCATATACATACTAATTACATGTCACACACATACTCCTGTCATGTCATATACACACTAATTACATGTTATACACATACTCCTATCATGTCATATACACTAATTACATGTCACACACATACTCCTGTCATGTCATGTCATATACACACTAATTACATGTCACACACATACTCCTGTCATGTCCTATACACTAATTACATGTCACACACATACTCCTGTCATGTCGTATACACACTAATTACATGTCACAAACATACTCCTGTCATGTCATATACACTAATTACATGTCACACACATACTCCTGTCATGTCGTATACACACTAATTACATGTCACACACATACTCCTGTCATGTCGTATACCCACTAATTACATGTTATACACATACTCCTGTCATGTCACATACACACTAATTACATGTCACACACATACTCCTGTCATGTCATATACACACTAATTACATGTCACACACATACTCCTATCATGTCATACACACTAATTACATGTCACACACATACTCCTATCATGTCATATACACTAATTACATGTTATACACATACTCCTGTCATATACACACTAATTACATGTCACACACATACTCCTGTAATAATATGGGCAGGCAGCATACTGGGTTACAGGCAGGTGACAGGTAATACACTGTGTGAGTATAATATATCCACTGCCGGGAGGGTTAGATACTGCCAGGAAGATTAGGGCTAGGCACTAGGGGTAAGGATTTGGTTATGCAGTAGGGATAAGGTTAGGGTTAGGCAGTAGGGATAAGGTTAGGGTTAGGCAGTAGGAATAAGGTTAGGGTTAGGCAGTAGGAATAAGGTTAGGGTTAGGCAGTAGGGATAAGGTTAGGGTTATGCAGTAGGGATAAGGTTAGGGTTAGGCAGTAGGGGTAAGGTTAGGGTTAGGCAGTAGGGATAAGGTTAGGGTTAGGCAGTAGGGGTAAGGTTAGGGTTATGCAGTAGGGATAAGGTTAGGGTAAGGCAGTAGGGATAAGGTTAGGGTTAGGCAGTAGGGGTAAGGTTAGGGTTAGGCAGTAGGGGTAAGGTTAGGGTTAGGCAGTAGGGGTAAGGTTAGGGTTATGCAGTAGGGATAAGGTTAGGGTAAGGCAGTAGGGATAAGGTTAGGGTTAGGCAGTAGGGGTAAGGTTAGGGTTAGGCAGTAGGGATAAGGTTAGGGTAAGGCAGTAGGGATAAGGTTAGGGTTAGGCAGTAGGGGTAAGGTTAGGGTTAGGCAGAAGGGGTAAGGTTAGGGTTATGCAGTAGGGATAAGGTTAGGGTAAGGCAGTAGGGATAAGGTTAGGGTTAGGCAGTAGGGGTAAGGTTAGGGTTAGGCAGTAGGGATAAGGTTAGGGTAAGGCAGTAGGGATAAGGTTAGGGTTAGGCAGTAGGGATAAGGTTAGGGTTAGGCAGTAGGAATAAGGTTAGGGTTAGGCAGTAGGAATAAGGTTAGGGTTAGGTAGTAGGGGTAAGGTTAGGGTTAGGCAGTAGGAATAAGGTTAGGGTTAGGCAGTAGGGGTAAGGTTAGGGTTAGGCAGTAGGGGTAAGGTTAGGGTTAGGCAGTAGGAATAAGGTTAGGGTTAGGCAGTAGGGATAGGTTTAGGCCAGGGGCGGGGAACCTTTTTTCTACCGAGGGACATTTGGATATTTATAAAATCCTTCGGGGGCCATACAAAAATTCTCAACTTAAAAAATGACCCTGTTCCCCAGCAGGTCTGCCCCATAGAGGTACTGTGTGTGCGCACCGGAGGCGCGCGCGCCAAAAAAAATGGGTGTGGCCAGTTAAAATGGGACATGATACACATATGCCCCCAATAGTGCAGTGCCAGATCCACAATTGCCCCCACAGTGCCAGGTATACAAATGCCCCTCACAGTGCCAGGTATACAAATGCCCCCACAGTGCCAAGTATACAAATGCCCCTCACAGTGCCAGGTGTACAAATGCCCCTCACAGTGCCAGGTGTACAGATGCCCCTCCCCCCCCCACAGTGCCAGGTATACAGATGCCCCCACAGTGCCAGGTATACAGATGTCCCCACAGTGCCAGGTATACAGATGCCCCCACAATGCCAGGTATACAGATGCCCCCACAGTGCCAGGTATACAAATGCCCCCACAGTGCCAGGTATACAGATGCCCCTCACAGTGCCATGTATACAAATGCCCCTCACAGTGCCAGATATACAAATGTCCCTCACAGTGCCAGGTATAGAGATGTCCCCACAGTGCCAGGTATACAGATGCCCCCACAGTGCCAGGTATACAAATGCCCTCACAGTGCCAGGTATACAGATGTCCCCACAGTGCCAGGTATACAGATGCCCCCACAGTGCCAGGTATACAGATGCCCCCACAGTGCCAGGTATACAGATGACCCCACAGTGCCAGGTATACAAATGCCCCCACAGTGCCAGGTATACAGATGCCCCCCACAGTGCCAGGTATACAAATGCCCACCACAGTGCCAGGTATACAGATGCCCCCACAGTGGGCCCCCCCCCCCCCTTCCGTGCTACTTACCGCTCCTCTCGGCGGGACACGGAGGAGAGCGCGGCTATGTTGGGCGGCGGCGTGTAGGACTTGATACCAGCCGCCGGTTCAAGTGCCAATCAGAGCTCGCGGACCGGCAGCCGCGGCTCCTGATTGGCTGCCGGTCCGCGAGCTCTGATTGGCTCACGAACCGGCGGCTGGTTTCAAGTTCTACACGCCGCCGCCGCGCTCTCCTCCCTGTCCTGACACTGACAGCTGAGACACGCTGCCGCCGGACTGAGCGGCGGCGTGTCTCACTGGGAGAAGCGGGTGGGCCGGAGCAAACGGCTTTGCGGTCCTTATACGGCCCGCGGGCCGGAGGTTCCCCACCCCTGGTTTAGACAGTAGGTATAAGGTTAGGGTAAGGCAGTAGGGATAAGTTTAGGCAGTAAGGATAAGGTTAGAGTTAGGCAGTAGGGATAAGGTTAGGGTTAGGCAGTAGGGATAAGGTTAGGCAGTAGGGATAAGGTTAGGGTTAGGCAGTAGGGATAAGGTTAGGGTTAGGCAGTAGGGGTAAGGTTAGGGTTAGGCAGTAGGGATAAGGTTAGGCAGTAGGGATAAGGTTAGGGTTATGCAGTAGGGATAAGGTTAGGGTTAGGCAGTAGGGATAAGGTTAGGCAGTAGGGATAAGGTTAGGGTTAGGCAGTAGGGATAAGGTTAGGGTTAGGCAGTAGGGGTAAGGTTAGGGTTAGGCAGTAGGGATAAGGTTAGGCAGTAGGGATAAGGTTAGGGTTAGGCAGTAGGGATAAGGTTAGGGTTAGGCAGTACGGATACAGTTAGGGTTAGGCAGTAGGGACAAGGTAAGGGATTAGGCAGTAGAGATAAGGTTAGGGTTAGGCAGTAGGGACAAGGTAAGGGATTAGGCAGTAGGCATAAGGTTATGTTTAGGCAATAGCGGTAAGGTTAGAGTTAGGCACTGCCGGGAGGGTTATGGTTGGGCTGTAGGGAGAGGTTAGGGTTAGGCACTAGAGGTAAGTTTAGGGATAAGCTCTCCAGGGGGGTTAGGGTTGGGCTGCAGGGAGAGGTTAGGGTTAGGCACTAGGGTTAAGGTTAGGCACTGCTGGGAGGGGGAGGGTTAGGGTTGGGCTGCAGAGAGAGGTTAGGGTTAGGCAGTAGGGGTAAGGTTAGGGTTAGGCACTGCTGGAAGGGTTAGGCTGCAGGGAGAGGTTAGGGTTAGGCACTAGGGGTAAGGTTAGGGTTAGGCTGCAGGGAGAGGTTAGGGTTAGGCACTCCCGGAAGAGTTAGGCTGCAGAGAGAGGTTATGGTTAGGCACTAGGGGTAAGGTTAGGGTTAGGCACTGCCGGGAGGGTTAGGGTTAGGCTGCAAGGAGAGGTTAGGGTTAGGCACTAGGGGTAAGGTTAGGGTTAGGCACTCCCGGAAGAGTTAGGCTGTAGAGAGAGGTTAGGGTTAGGCACTAGGGGTAAGGTTAGGGTTAGGCACTTGGGGTAAGGTTAGGGTTAGGCACTGCCGGGAGGGTTAGGATTAGGCTGCAGGGAGAGGTTAGGGTTGGGCACTAGGGGTAAGGTTAGGGTTAGGCACTGCCGGGGAGGGTTAGGGTTAGGCTGCAGGGAGAGGTTAGGGTTAGGCACTAGGGGTAAGTTTAGGGTTAGGCAGTGCAGCGAGGGTTAGGATTAGGCTGCAGGGAGAGGTTAGGGTTAGGCACTAGGGGTAAGGTTAGGGTTAGGCACTGCCGGGGAGGGTTAGGATTAGGCTGCAGGGAGAGGTTAGGGTTGGGCACTAGGGGTAAGGTTAGGGTTAGGCACTGCCGGGGAGGGTTAGGATTAGGCTGCAGGGAGAGGTTAGGGTTGGGCACTAGGGGTAAGGTTAGGGTTAGGCAGTGCAGGGAGGGTTAGGCTGCAGGGAGAGGTTAGGGTTAGGCACTAGGGGTAAGGTTAGGGTTAGGCACTGCCGGAAGGGTTAGGGTTAGGCTGCAGATAACGGGCCCGGAGTCTCCTCCTCCCTGAGCTCTGCACCTTTTCCATAGTCTCCTTCTCCCTGAGCTCTGCACCTTTTCCATAGTCTCCTTATCCCTGAGCTCTGCACCTGTCCCATAGTCGCCTTCTCCCTGAGCTCTGCACCTGTTCCATAGTCTCCTTCTCCCTGAGCTCTGCACCTGTTCCATAGTCTCCTTCTCCCTGAGCTCTGCACCTGTTCCCATCCATAGTCTCCTTCTCCCTGAGCTCTGCACCTGTTCCATAGTCTCCTTCTCCCTGAGCTCTGCACCTGTTCCATAGTCTCCTTCTCCCTGAGCTCTGCACCTGTTCCATAGTCTCCTTCTCCCTGAGCTCTGCACCTGTTCCATAGTCTCCTTCTCCCTGAGCTCTGCACCTTTTCCATAGTCTCCTTCTCCCTGAGCTCTGCACCTTTTCCATAGTCTCCTTCTCCCTGAGCTCTGCACCTGTTCCATAGTCTCCTTCTCCCTGAGCTCTGCACCTGTTCCATAGTCTCCTTCTCCCTGAGCTCTGCACCTGTTTCATAGTCTCCTTCTCCCTGAGCTCTGCACCTGTTCCATAGTCTCCTTCTCCCTGAGCTCTGCACCTGTTCCATAGTCTCCTTCTCGCTGAGCTCTGCACCTGTTCCATAGTCTTCTCCTCCCTGAGCTCTGCACCTGTTTTATAGTCTCCTTCTCCCTGAGCTCTGCACCTTTTCCATAGTCTCCTCCTCCCTGAGCTCTGCACCTGTTCCATAGTCTCCTCCTTCCTGAGCTCTGCACCTTTTCCATAGTCTCCTTCTCCCTGAGCTCTGCACCTTTTCCATAGTCTTCTTCTCCCTGAGCTCTGCACCTTTTCCATAGTCTCCTCCTCCCTGAGCTCTGCACCTGTTCCATAGTCTCCTCCTCCCTGAGCTCTGCACCTTTTCCATAGTCTCCTTCTCCCTGAGCTCTGCACCTGTTCCATAGTCTCCTTCTCCCTGAGCTCTGCACCTGTTCCATAGTCTCCTTCTCCCTGAGCTCTGCACCTGTTCCATAGTCTCCTTCTCCCTGAGCTCTGCACCTTTTCCATAGTCTCCTTCTCCCTGAGCTCTGCACCTTTTCCATAGTCTCCTTCTCCCTGAGCTCTGCACCTGTTCCATAGTCTCCTTCTCCCTGAGCTCTGCACCTGTTCCATAGTCTCCTTCTCCCTGAGCTCTGCACCTGTTTCATAGTCTCCTTCTCCCTGAGCTCTGCACCTGTTCCATAGTCTCCTTCTCCCTGAGCTCTGCACCTGTTCCATAGTCTCCTTCTCGCTGAGCTCTGCACCTGTTCCATAGTCTTCTCCTCCCTGAGCTCTGCACCTGTTTTATAGTCTCCTTCTCCCTGAGCTCTGCACCTTTTCCATAGTCTCCTCCTCCCTGAGCTCTGCACCTGTTCCATAGTCTCCTCCTTCCTGAGCTCTGCACCTTTTCCATAGTCTCCTTCTCCCTGAGCTCTGCACCTTTTCCATAGTCTTCTTCTCCCTGAGCTCTGCACCTTTTCCATAGTCTCCTCCTCCCTGAGCTCTGCACCTGTTCCATAGTCTCCTCCTCCCTGAGCTCTGCACCTTTTCCATAGTCTCCTTCTCCCTGAGCTCTGCACCTGTTCCATAGTCTCCTTCTCGCTGAGCTCTGCACCTGTTCCATAGTCTCCTTCTCCCTGAGCTCTGCACCTGTTTTATAGTCTCCTTCTCCCTGAGCTCTGCACCTTTTCCATAGTCTCCTCCTCCCTGAGCTCTGCACCTGTTCCATAGTCTCCTCCTTCCTGAGCTCTGCACCTTTTCCATAGTCTCCTTCTCCCTGAGCTCTGCACCTTTTCCATAGTCTCCTTCTCCCTGAGCTCTGCACCTTTTCCATAGTCTCCTCCTCCCTGAGCTCTGCACCTGTTCCATAGTCTCCTCCTCCCTGAGCTCTGCACCTGTTCCATAGTCTCCTTCTCCCTGCCCTGGTCACTGCTCTGATGGGATACGGTCATTAGGTTGACCACTATTGGTTAGTTCGGCACGGCCAACATGAGTTTTTCACCTTTGTTTTTAACTCTATCATACTTTACAATCCACGTGGATTACGATTGGGTAATAGTAATCTACCGAGCGCAGCGGTAGTGGAGCGAGTCACCCTGCCCGAAGCATGGTGAGCTCAATGAGCCACGTGAGGGGACATGGTGCACTAATTGGGGTTCCCGGTCACTCTACGAAGAAAGCGACACCCCAAAAAAGTACAAAAACACATGTGGACCTAATGACTGTTGACCTAAGTCTTGTGGCCCTAATGACCCGTACCCGGTGCAGCCGGTTAGACTCGGCTCCTCTGCCGGACATAGAGTACGGGGAAGAATTCACAATATGTAATATCTGCAGTTTCTTCAGTTCTACGTTTTCTATCATTGTCTTCACCTGTCTTCTGAGTCTAGGACTTGACTGTTGCCTTCTCTTCCCTCTCCGTTTCTTCCTTCTCCCCTTTCTTCAGGTTCTATTGGGATCTAATTATGCTTCTGCTCATGGTTGGGAACCTGATAATCCTTCCAGTGGGAATCACATTCTTCAAGGATGAGAACACCCCGCCCTGGATTGTGTTTAACGTCCTCTCCGACACCTTCTTCTTAGCTGACCTGGTCCTGAATTTCCGGACAGGCATTGTGGTTGAGGACAACACAGAGATCATTTTGGACCCACACACCATCAAGATGAAATATCTAAAGAGCTGGTTTCTGGTGGATTTTGTGTCTTCCATCCCTGTGGATTATATATTCCTCATCGTGGACCTGGAAACCCGCGTGGACTCTGAGGTGTACAAGACAGCCCGGGCCCTCCGAATTGTCAGGTTCACCAAAATTCTCAGTCTTCTCCGACTGCTCCGGCTGTCCCGGCTCATCCGATACATCCACCAATGGGAGGAGGTAAGAAGGTCATGTACGGAGCATGTGGTCACTGTGCACACATCTATGCAGTGCCTCAGCCCATGAGTGTGAGGTGTGACCGGGAGGCTGTAGTCTGCCAGGCAGTGCAAGGGGCAGATGCCGGTGTGTGTGTGTGTCTATATACTGTATACTGTAGTCCTGGCCCTACGTATGTGCCAAGGTTGTCTGCATGATATATACTGTATACTGTAGTCCTGGCCCTAGGTATGTGCTTAGGTTGTCTGCATGATATATACTGTAGTCCTGGCCCTAGGTATGTGCTTAGGTTGTCTGCATGATATATACTGTAGTCCTGGCCTTAGGTATGTGCTTAGGTTGTCTGCATGATATATATAGTCCTGGCCCTAGGTATGTGCTTAGGTTGTCTGCATGATATATATAGTCTTGGCCCTAGGTATGTGCTTAGGTTGTCTGCATGATATATATAGTCCTGGCCCTAGGTATGTGCTTAGGTTGTCTGCATGATATATATAGTCTTGGCCCTAGGTATGTGCTTAGGTTGTCTGCATGATATATATAGTCTTGGCCCTAGGTATGTGCTTAGGTTGTCTGCATGATATATATAGTATTGGCCCTAGGTATGTGCTTAGGTTGTCTGCATGATATATATAGTCCTGGCCCTAGGTATGTCCTTAGGTTGTCTGCATGATATATACTGTAGTTCTGGCCCTAGGTATGTGCTTAGGTTGTCTGCATGATATATATATCCTGGCCCTAGGTATGTGCTTAGGTTGTCTGCATAATATATATAGTCCTGGCCCTAGGTATGTGCTTAGGTTGTCTGCATGATATATATATATATATATATATATAGTCTTGGCCCTAGGTATGTGCTTAGGTTGTCTGCATGATATATATAGTCCTGGCCCTAGGTATGTGCTTAGGTTGTCTGCATGATATATACTGTAGTCCTGGCCCTAGGTATGTGCTTAGGTTGTCTGCATGATATATATATATCCTGGCCCTAGGTATGTGCTTAGGTTGTCTGCATAATATATATAGTCCTGGCCCTAGGTATGTGCTTAGGTTGTCTGCATGATATATATAGTCCTGGCCCTAGGTATGTGCTTAGGTTGTCTGCATGATATATACTGTAGTCCTGGCCCTAGGTATGTGCTTAGGTTGTCTGCATGATATATATATCCTGGCCCTAGGTATGTGCTTAGGTTGTCTGCATAATATATATAGTCCTGGCCCTAGGTATGTGCTTAGGTTGTCTGCATGATATATATATATAGTCTTGGCCATAGGTATGTGCTTAGGTTGTCTGCATGATATATATAGTCCTGGCCCTAGGAATGTGCTTAGGTTGTCTGCATGATATATACTGTAGTTCTGGCCCTAGGTATGTGCTTAGGTTGTATGCATGATATATATAGTCTTGGCCCTAGGTATGTGCTTAGGTTGTCTGCATGATATATATATATATATATAGTCTTGGCCCTAGGTATGTGCTTAGGTTGTCTGCATGATATATATAGTCCTGGCCCTAGGAATGTGCTTAGGTTGTCTGCATGATATATACTGTAGTTCTGGCCCTAGGTATGTGCTTAGGTTGTCTGCATGATATATATAGTCCTGGCCCTAGGTATGTGCTTAGGTTGTCTGCATGATATATATAGTCCTGGCCCTAGGTATGTGCTTAGGTTGTCTGCATGATATATATAGTCCTGGCCCTAGGTATGTGCTTAGGTTGTCTGCATGATATATAATGTCCTGGCCCTAGGTATGTGCTTAGGTTGGATATATGGTGAATAACACCTAGCACTAGGGCTGTGTACATGTTGGGCACAGGCTTCCTGTTGATACAGGTTGAGTCTCCCTTATCCAAAATGCTTGGGACCAGAGGTATTTTGGATATGGGATTTTTCCGTATTTTGGAATAATTACATACCATAACGAGATATTATGGTGATGGGACCTAAATCTAAGCACAGAATGCATTTATGTTACATATGCACCTTATACACACAGCCTGAAGGTCATTTTATACAATATTTTTAATAACTTTGTGTACATTGAGCCATCAGAAAACAAAGGTTTCACTATCTCACTCTCACTCAAAAAAGTCCGTATTTCGGAATATTTGGATATGGGATACTCAACCTGTATTACAACATTATTATGACATGATGCATGAGAGATGACAAGCTCTGATTCTGAGATGGAGTAAAGCAGAAATGAGCCAGCAACTTTGTACAGGTTGAGTATCCCATATCCAAATATCCGAAATACGGACTTTTTTGGGTGAGAGTGAGATAGTGAAACTTTTGTTTTCTGATGGCTCAATGTACACAAACTTTGTTTAATACTCAAAGTTATAAAAAATATTGTATTAAATGACCTTCAGGCTGTGTATATAAGGTGTATATGTAACATAAATGCATTCTGTGCTTAGATTTAGGTCCCATCACCATGATATCTCATTATGGTATGCAATTATTCCAAAATACGGAAAAATCCCATATCCAAAATACCTCTGGTCCCAAGCATTTTGGATAAGGGATACTCAATATGTATTTGGAACACTCTATGCTGCAAATACATGCATTAAGGGACTAATTCAAGGTTGATTGCAAAAGCAAACTTTTCCTCTAATGGACAAAACCAGGGCCCTCATTCCGAGTCGTTCGCTCTGTAATTTTCTTCGCATCGCAGCGTTTTTCTGCTTAGTACGCATGCGCAATGTTCGCACTGCGACTGCGCCAAGTAACTTTACTATGAAGAAAGTATTTTTACTCACGGCTTTTTCTTCGCTCCGGCGATCGTAGTGTGATTGACAGGAAATGGGTGTTACTGGGCGGAAACACCGCGTTTTATGGGCGTGTGAATAAAAACGCTACCGTTTCCGGAAAAAACGCGGGAGTGGCTGGAGAAACGGAGGAGTGTCTGGCCGAACGCTGGGTGTGTTTGTGACGTCAAACCAGGAACGACAAGCACTGAACTGATCGCAGATGCCGAGTAAGGTTGAAGCTACTCAGAAACTGCTAAGTAGTTTGTAATCGCAATATTGCGAATACATCGGTCGCAATTTTAAGAAGCTAAGATACACTCCCAGTAGGCGGCGGCTTAGCGTGTGTAACTCTGCTAAAATCGCCTTGCGAGCGAACAACTCGGAATGAGGGCCCATGTGCACTGCAGGAGAGGCAGATATAACATGTGCAGAGAGAGTTAGATTTGGGTGGGTTATATTGTTTATGTGCAGGGTAAATACTGGCTGCTTTATTTTTACACTGCAATTTAGATTTCAGTGTGAACACGCCACCCAAATCTAACTCTCTCTGCACATGTTACATCTGCCCCACCTGCAGTGCATCGTGGTGTTAGCCAGGTGCTCAGTTACTGGCTGCTTCTGCATGTAGTCCACACATGCTGGACAGCTTTATTCTCACACTGCAATGTGGCTCTGAGCTAGGACACGCTCCTCCCACACCTAACTCTCTGCACATGTTACATCTGCCCCCCTGCAGTGCAGCATGGTGTTACCCAGGTGCTCAGTTACCCCCAGTCCAGGACAGGATGCGGTATAAATCTGCCCCTTTCTCTTGCTGTCAGATCTTCCACATGACCTATGACCTGGCCAGCGCAGTGGTGCGGATCTTTAACCTCATCGGGATGATGTTGTTGCTCTGCCACTGGGACGGGTGTCTGCAGTTCCTGGTGCCGATGCTGCAGGAATTCCCGGAGGATTGCTGGGTGTACATCAGCAAGATGGTGGTGAGTACTCCCTACTCCTTCTCTGTCGTCTTCACATCAGGCAGCGGGAAAAGCGCAGCCGTAAGATACTAGGAGCTATCACCCTGGCAGCCACGTACTGTGGTATATACAGGAGGGAGACAGCTACGTACTGTGGTATATACAGGAGGGAGACAGCTACGTACTGTGGTATATACAGGAGGGAGACAGCTACGTACTGTGGTATATACAGGAGGGAGACAGCTACGTACTGTGGTATATACAGGAGGGAGACAGCTACGTACTGTGGTATATACAGGAGGGAGACAGCCACGTACTGTGGTATATACGGGAGGGAGACAGCTACGTACTGTGGTATATACAGGAGGGAGACAGCTACGTACTGTGGTATATACAGGAGGGAGACAGCTACGTACTGTGGTATATACAGGAGGGAGACAGCTACGTACTGTGGTATATACAGGAGGGAGACAGCCACGTACTGTGGTATATACGGGAGGGAGACAGCTACGTACTGTGGTATATACAGGAGGGAGACAGCTACGTACTGTGGTATATAAAGGAGGGAGACAGCTACGTACTGTGGTATATACAGGAGGAAGACAGCTACGTACTGTGGTATATACAGGAGGGAGACAGCTACGTACTGTGGTATATACAGGAGGGAGACAGCTACGTACTGTGGTATATACAGGAGGGAGACAGCCACGTACTGTGGTATATACGGGAGGGAGACAGCTACGTACTGTGGTATATACGGGAGGGAGACAGCTACGTACTGTGGTATATACGGGAGGGAGACAGCCACGTACTGTGGTATATACAGGAGGGAGGGAGCTACGTACTGTGGTATATACAGGAGGGAGACAGCTACGTACTGTGGTATATACAGAAGGGAGACAGCTACGTACTGTGGTATATACGGGAGGGAGACAGCTACGTACTGTGGTATATACGGGAGGGAGACAGCTACGTACTGTGGTATATACAGAAGGGAGACAGCTACGTACTGTGGTATATACAGAGGGGAGAAAGCTACGTACTGTGGTATATACAGAAGGGAGACAGCTACGTACTGTGGTATATACAGAAGGGAGACAGCTACGTACTGTGGTGTATACGGGAGGAAGACAGCTACGTACTGTGGTATATACAGGAGGGAGACAGCTACGTACTGTGGTATATACAGAAGGGAGACAGCGACGTACTGTGGTGTATACGGGAGGAAGACAGCTACGTAATGTGGTATATACAGAAGGGAGACAGCCACGTACTGTGGTATATACAGAAGGGAGACAGCTACGTACTGTGGTATATACAGGAGGGAGACAGCTACGTACTGTGGTATATACAGAAGGGAGAAAGCTACGTACTGTGGTGTATACGGGAGGAAGACAGCTACGTACTGTGGTATATACAGAAGGGAGACAGCCACGTACTGTGGTGTATACGGGAGGAAGACAGCTACGTACTGTGGTATATACAGTAGGGAGACAGCTACGTACTGTGGTATATACAGAAGGGAGACAGCTACGTACTGTGGTGTATACGGGAGGAAGACAGCTACGTACTGTGGTATATACAGAAGGGAGACAGCCACGTACTGTGGTATATACAGAAGGGAGACAGCTACGTACTGTGGTGTATACAGGAGGGAGAAAGCTACGTACTGTGGTATATACAGAAGGGAGAAAGCTACGTACTGTGGAATATACAGGAGGGAGACAGCTACGTACTGTGGTATATACAGAAGGGAGACAGCTACGTACTGTGGTATATA
Source organism: Pseudophryne corroboree (assembly GCF_028390025.1). NCBI lineage: Eukaryota > Metazoa > Chordata > Amphibia > Anura > Myobatrachidae > Pseudophryne > Pseudophryne corroboree. The sequence goes on along the minus strand of NC_086455.1, from coordinate 610,589 downwards.
CAGAAGGGAGACAGCTACGTACTGTGGTATATACAGGAGGGAGACAGCTACGTACTGTGGTATATACAGGAGACAGCCACGTACTGTGGTATATACAGAAGGGAGACAGCTACGTACTGTGGTATATACAGGAGGGAGACAGCTACGTACTGTGGTATATACAGAAGGGAGACAGCTACGTACTGTGGTATATACAGGAGGGAGACAGCTACGTACTGTGGTATATACAGAAGGGAGACAGCTACGTACTGTGGTATATACAGGAGGGAGACAGCCACGTACTGTGGTATATACAGAAGGGAGACAGCTACGTACTGTGGTATATACAGAAGGGAGACAGCTACGTACTGTGGTATATACAGTAGGGAGACAGCTACGTACTGTGGTATATACAGAAGGGAAACAGCTACGTACTGTGGTATATACGGGAGGGAGACAGCTACGTACTGTGGTATATACAGGAGGGAGACAGCCACGTACTGTGGTATATACAGGAGGGAGACAGCTACGTACTGTGGTATATACAGGAGGGAGACAGCTACGTACTGTGGTATATACAGAAGGGAGACAGCTACGTACTGTGGTGTATACGGGAGGGAGACAGCTACGTACTGTGGTATATATAGGAGGGAGACAGCTACGTACTGTGGTATATACAGGAGGGAGACAGCTACATACTGTGGTATATACGGGAGGGAGACAGCTACGTACTGTGGTGTATACGGGAGGAAGACAGCTACGTACTGTGGTATATACGGGAGGGAGACAGCCACGTACTGTGGTGTATACGGGAGGGAGACAGCTACGTACTGTGGTATATACAGAAGGGAGACAGCTACGTACTGTGGTATATACGGGAGGGAGACAGCTACGTACTGTGGTATATACGGGAGGGAGACAGCTACGTACTGTGGTATATACAGAAGGGAGACAGCTACGTACTGTGGTATATACAGAAGGGAGAAAGCTACGTACTGTGGTATATACAGAAGGGAGACAGCTACGTACTGTGGTATATACAGAAGGGAGACAGCTACGTACTGTGGTGTATACGGGAGGAAGACAGCTACGTACTGTGGTATATACAGGAGGGAGACAGCTACGTACTGTGGTATATACAGAAGGGAGACAGCGACGTACTGTGGTGTATACGGGAGGAAGACAGCTACGTAATGTGGTATATACAGAAGGGAGACAGCCACGTACTGTGGTATATACAGAAGGGAGACAGCCACATACTGTGGTATATACAGGAGGGAGACAGCTACGTACTGTGGTATATACAGAAGGGAGAAAGCTACGTACTGTGGTGTATACGGGAGGAAGACAGCTACGTACTGTGGTATATACAGAAGGGAGACAGCCACGTACTGTGGTGTATACGGGAGGAAGACAGCTACGTACTGTGGTATATACAGTAGGGAGACAGCTACGTACTGTGGTATATACAGAAGGGAGACAGCTACGTACTGTGGTGTATACGGGAGGAAGACAGCTACGTACTGTGGTATATACAGAAGGGAGACAGCCACGTACTGTGGTATATACAGAAGGGAGACAGCTACGTACTGTGGTGTATACAGGAGGGAGAAAGCTACGTACTGTGGTATATACAGAAGGGAGAAAGCTACGTACTGTGGTATATACAGGAGGGAGACAGCTACGTACTGTGGTATATACAGAAGGGAGACAGCTACGTACTGTGGTATATACAGAAGGGAGACAGCTACGTACTGTGGTATATACAGGAGGGAGACAGCTACGTACTGTGGTATATACAGGAGACAGCCACGTACTGTGGTATATACAGAAGGGAGACAGCTACGTACTGTGGTATATACAGGAGGGAGACAGCTACGTACTGTGGTATATACAGAAGGGAGACAGCTACGTACTGTGGTATATACAGGAGGGAGACAGCTACGTACTGTGGTATATACAGAAGGGAGACAGCTACGTACTGTGGTATATACAGGAGGGAGACAGCCACGTACTGTGGTATATACAGAAGGGAGACAGCTACGTACTGTGGTATATACAGAAGGGAGACAGCTACGTACTGTGGTATATACAGTAGGGAGACAGCTACGTACTGTGGTATATACAGAAGGGAAACAGCTACGTACTGTGGTATATACGGGAGGGAGACAGCTACGTACTGTGGTATATACAGGAGGGAGACAGCCACGTACTGTGGTATATACAGGAGGGAGACAGCTACGTACTGTGGTATATACGGGAGGGAGACAGCTACGTACTGTGGTATATACAGGAGGGAGACAGCTACGTACTGTGGTATATACGGGAGGGAGACAGCTACGTACTGTGGTATATACAGGAGGGAGACAGCTACGTACTGTGGTATATACAGGAGGGAGACAGCTACATACTGTGGTATATACGGGAGGGAGACAGCTACGTACTGTGGTATATACGAGAGGGAGACAGCTACGTACTGTGGTATATACGGGAGGTAGACAGCTACGTACTGTGGTATATACGGGAGAGAGACAGCTACGTACTGTGGTATATACGGGAGGGAGACAGCTACGTACTGTGGTATATACAGTAGGGAGACAGCTACGTACTGTGGTATATACGGGAGAGAGACAGCTATGTACTGTGGTATATACAGGAGGAAGACAGCTACGTACTGTGGTATATACGGGAGGGAGACAGCTACGTACTGTGGTATATACGGGAGGGAGACAGCCACGTACTGTGGTGTATACAGGAGGGAGACAGCTACGTACTGTGGTATATACAGGAGGGAGACAGCTACGTACTGTGGTGTATACAGGAGGGAGACAGCTACGTACTGTGGTATATACAGAAGGGAGACAGCCACGTACTGTGGTATATACAGGAGGGAGACAGCTACGTACTGTGGTATATACGGGAGGGAGACAGCGATGTACTGTGGTATATACAGGAGGGAGACAGCCACATACTGTGGTATATACAGGAGGGAGACAGCCACGTACTGTGGTATATACAGGAGGGAGACAGCTACGTACTGTGGTATATACAGAAGGGAGACAGCTACGTACTGTGGTATATACAGGAGGGAGACAGCTACGTACTGTGGTATATACAGAAGGGAGACAGCTACGTACTGTGGTATATACAGGAGGGAGACAGCTACGTACTGTGGTATATACAGGAGGGAGACAGTTATGCACTGTGGTATATAAAGGAGGGAGACAGCTACGTACTGTGGTATATACAGAAGGGAGACAGCTACGTACTGTGGTATATACAGGAGGGAGACAGCTACGTACTGTGGTATATACAGGAGGGAGACAGCTATGCACTGTGGTATATAAAGGAGGGAGACAGCTACGTACTGTGGTATATACAGGAGGGAGACAGCTACGTACTGTGGTATATACAGAAGGGAGACAGCTACGTACTGTGGTATATACAGGAGGGAGACAGCTACGTACTGTGGTATATACAGGAGGGAGACAGCGATGTACTGTGGTGTATACAGAAGGGAGACAGCTATGCACTGTGGTATATACAGAAGGGAGACAGCTATGCACTGTGGTATATACAGAAGGGAGACAGCTACGTACTGTGGTGTATACAGGAGGGAGACAGCCACATACTGTGGTATATACAGGAGACAGCATTGTACTATGGTATATACAGGAGGGGGCCTGTGATACTCTTATGTTATATATGGGAAGGAGACAGACCTGTACTATGGTATATACGGCAGGGGACTGTGATACATTATGGTATATACGGCAGGGGACTGTGATACACTATGGTATATACGGCAGGGGGTCTGTGATGTACGGTATACAGTATATGGCAGGGGACCAGTGATTTACAGTATATATGGCAGGGGGCCTGTGATTTACAGTATATATGCTGCAGGGGGCCTGTGATTTACAGTATATATGGCACGGGGCAAGTGATTTACAGTATATATACAGCCGGGGGCCTGTTATTTACAGTATATATACGGCAGGGGACCAGTGATTTACAGTATATATGGCAGGGGGCCTGTGATTTACAGTATATATGGCAGGAGGCCTGTGATTTACAGTATATATGGCAGGAGGCCTGTGAGTTACAGTATATACGGCAGGGGGCCTGTGATTTACAGTATATACTGCAGGGGGCCTGTGATTTACAGTATATATGGCAGGGGGCCTGTGAGTTACAGTATATACTGCAGGGGGCCTGTGATTTACAGTATATACGGCAGGGGGCCTGTGATTTACAGTATATATGGCAGGAGGCCTGTGAGTTACAGTATATACTGCAGGGGGCCTATGATTTACAGTATATACGGCAGGGGGCCTGTGATTTACAGTATATACGGCAGGGGGCCTGTGATTTACAGTATATACTGCAGGGGGCCTGTGATTTACAGTATATATGGCAGGAGGCCTGTGATTTACAGTATATATGGCAGGGGGCCTGTGTTTACAGTATATATGGCAGGGGGCCTGTGATTTACAGTATATATGGCAGGAGGCCTGTGATTTACATTATATACTGCAGGGGGCCTGTGATTTACAGTATATAAGGCAGGAGGCCTGTGATTTACAGTATATATGGCAGGAGGCCTGTGAGTTACAGTATATACTGCAGGGGGCCTGTGATTTACAGTATATATGGCAGGAGGCCTGTGATTTACAGTATATATGGCAGGAGGCCTGTGAGTTACAGTATATACTGCAAGGGGCCTGTGAAGTACAGTATATATGGCAAGGGGCCTGTGATTTACAGTATATATGGCAGGGGACCTGTGATTTACAGTATATATACTGCAGGGGGCCTGTGATTTACAGTATATATGGCAGGAGGCCTGTGATTTACAGTATATATGGCAGGAGGCCTGTGATTTACAGTATATATGGCAGGAGGCCTGTGATTTACAGTATATATGGCAGGGGGCCTGTGATTTATAGTATATATGGCAGGGGGCCTGTGATTTACAGTATATATACTGCAGGGGGCCTGTGATTTACAGTATATATGGCAGGAGGCCTGTGATTTACAGTATGTATGGCAGGAGGCCTGTGATTTACAGTATACATGGCAGGAGGCCTGTGATTTACAGTATATACGGCAGGGGGCCTGTGATTTACAGTATATACTGCAGGGGGCCTGTGATTTACAGTATATATGGCAGAAGGCCTGTGATTTACAGTATATATGGCATGGGCCTGTGAGTTACAGTATATATGGCAGGAGGCCTGTGAGTTACAGTATATACTGCAGGGGGCCTGTGAAGTACAGTATATATGGCAGGGGGCCTGTGACTTACAGTATATATGGCAGGGGGCCTGTGATTTACAGTATATATGGCAGGAGGCCTGTGATTTACAGTATATATGGCAGGAGGCCTGTGATTCACAGTATATACTGCAGGGGACCTGTGATTTACAGTTTATATGGCAGGGGGCCTGTGAAGTACTGTATATACTGCAGGGGGCCTGTGATTTACATTTTATATGGCAGGAGGCCTGTGATTTACATTTTATATGGCAGGGGGCCTGTGATTTACAGTATATATACTGCAGGGGGCCTGTGATTTACAGTATATACTGCAGGGGGCCTGTGAAGTACAGTATATACTGCAGGGGACCTGTGATTTACAGTATATATGGCAGGAGGCCTGTGATTTACAGTATATACTGCAGGGGGCCTGTGATTTACAGTATATACTGCAAGGGGCCTGTGAAGTACAGTATATATGGCAGGGGGCCTGTGATTTAAAGTATATACGGCAGGGGGCCTGTGATTTACAGTATATACGGAAGGGGGCCTGTGATTTACAGTATATATGGCAGGGGCCTGTGTTGTACAGTATATATGGCAGGGGGCCTATGAAGTACAGTATATATGGCAGGGGGCCTGTGATTTACAGTATATATACGGCAGGGGGCCTGTGATTTACAGTATATACTGCAGGGGGCCTGTGATTTACAGTATATATGGCAGGGGGCCTGTGATTTACAGTATATATACTGCAGGGGGCCTGTGATTTACAGTATATACTGCAGGGGGCCTGTGAAGTACAGTATATATGGCAGGGGGCCTGTGATTTACAGTATATATGGCAGGGGGCCTGTGATTTACAGTATATACGGCAGGGGACCTGTAATTTACAGTATATATGGCAGGGGGCCTGTGATTTGCAGTATATACGGCAGGGGGCCTGTGATTTACAGTATATACTGCAGGGGGCCTGTGATTTACAGTATATATGGCAGGAGGCCTGTGATTTACAGTATATATGGCATGGGCCTGTGAGTTACAGTATATATGGCAGGAGGCCTGTGATTTACAGTATATACGGCAGGAGGCCTGTGAGTTACAGTATATACTGCAGGGGGCCTGTGATTTAGAGTATATATGGCAGGAGGCCTGTGATTTACAGTATATATGGCATGGGCCTGTGATTTACAGTATATATGGCAGGAGGCCTGTGAGTTACAGTATATACGGCAGTGGGCCTGTGAAGTACAGTATATACTGCAGGGGGCCTGTGAAGTACAGTATATATGGCAGGGTGCCTGTGACTTACAGTATATATGGCAGGGGGCCTGTGATTTACAGTATATATGGCAGGAGGCCTGTGATTTACAGTATATATGGTAGGAGGCCTGTGATTTACAGTATATATGGCAGGGGGCCTGTGATTTACAGTATATACTGCAGGGGGCCTGTGAAGTACAGTATATACTGCAGGGGGCCTGTGATTTACAGTATATATGGCAGGAGGCCTGTTATTTACAGTATATACTGCAAGGGGCCTGTGATTTACAGTATATATGGCAGGAGGCCTGTGATTTACAGTATATATGGCATGGGCCTGTGATTTACAGTATATATGGCAGGAGGCCTGTGAGTTACAGTATATACTGCAGTGGGCCTGTGAAGTACAATATATACTGCAGGGGACCTGTGATTTACAGTTTATATGGCAGGGGGCCTGTGAAGTACAGTATATACTGCAGGGGGCCTGTGATTTACATTTTATATGGCAGGAGGCCTGTGATTTACATTTTATATGGCAGGGGGCCTGTGATTCATAGTATATATACTGCAGGGGGCCTGTGATTTACAGTATATACTGCAGGGGGCCTGTGAAGTACAGTATATACTGCAGGGGGCCTGTGATTTACAGTATATATGGCAGGAGGCCTGTGATTTACAGTATATACTGCAGGGGGCCTGTGATTTACAGTATATACTGCAGGGGGCCTGTGATTTACAGTATATACTGCAAGGGGCCTGTGAAGTACAGTATATATGGCAGGGGGCCTGTGATTTAAAGTATATACGGCAGGGGGGCTGTGATTTACAGTATATACGGAAGGGGACCTGTGATTTACAGTATATATGACAGGGGGCCTGTGATTTACAGTATATATGGCAGGGGGCCTGTGATTTACAGTATATATACTGCAGGGGGCCTGTGATTTACAGTATAGACTGCAGGGGGCCTGTGAAGTACAGTATATATGGCAGGGGGCCTGTGATTTACAGTATATATGGCAGGGGGCCTGTGATTTACAGTATATACGGCAGGGGACCTGTGATTTACAGTATATTTGGCAGGGGGCCTGTGATTTGCAGTATATACGGCAGGGGGTCTGTGATTTACAGTATATACTGCAGGGGGCCTGTGATTTACAGTATATATGGCAGGAGGCCTGTGAGTTACAGTATATACTGCAGGGGGCCTGTGAAGTACAGTATATACAGCAGGGGGCCTGTGATTTACAGTATATATGGCAGGAGGACTGTGATTTACTGTATATACTGCAGGGGGCCTGTGATTTACAGTATATACTGCAAGGGGCCTGTGAAGTACAGTATATATGGCAGGGGGCCTGTGATTTACAGTATATACGGCAGGGGGCCTGTGATTTACAGTATATACGGAAGGGGACCTGTGTTTTACAGTATATATGGCAGGGGGCCTGTGAAGTACAGTATATATGGCAGGGGGCCTGTGATTTACAGTATATATACGGCAGGGGACCTGTGTTTTACAGTATATACTGCAGGGGGCCTGTGATTTACAGTATATATGGCAGGGGGCCTGTGATTTACAGTATATATACTGCAGGGGGCCTGTGATTTACAGTATATATACTGCAGGGGGCCTGTGAAGTACAGTATATATGGCAGGGGGCCTGTGATTTACAGTATATACGGCAGGGGACCTGTGATTTACAGTATATATGGCAGGGGGCCTGTGATTTGCAGTATATACGGCAGGGGGCCAGTGATTTGCAGTATATACGGCAGGGGGCCTGTGATTTACAGTATATACTGCAGGGGGCCTGTGATTTACAGTATATATGGCAAGAGACCTGCGAGTTACAGTATATACTGCAGAAGGCCTGATAAGTACAGTATATACTGCAGGGGGCCTGTGAAGTACAGTATATACGGCAGGGGGCCTGTGATTTACAGTATATATGGCAGGAGGCCTGTGATTTACAATATATACTGCAGGGGGCCTGTGATTTACAGTATATACTGCAAAGGGCCTGTGAAGTACAGTATATATGGCAGGGGGCCTGTGATTTACAATATATACTGCAGGGGGCCTGTGATTTACAGTATATATGGCAGGAGGCCTGTGAGTTACAGTATATACTGCAGGGGGCCTGTGAAGTACAGTATATACGGCAGGGGGCCTGTGATTTACAGTATATATGGCAGGAGGCCTGTGATTTACAGTATATATGGCAGGAGGTCTGTGATTTACAGTATATACTGCAGGGGGCCTGTGATTTACAGTATATATGGCAGGGGGCCTGTGAAGTACAGTATATATGGCAGGGGGCCTGTGATTTACAGTATATACGGCAGGGGCCTGTGATTTACAGTATATACGGAAGGGGACCTGTGATTTACAGTATATATGGCAGGGGGCCTGTGATTTACAGTATATACTGCAGGGGGCCTGTGATTTACAGTATATATGGCAGGGGGCCTGTGAAGTACAGTTTATATGGCAGGGGGCCTGTGATTTACAGTATATACGGCAGGGGCCTGTGATTTACAGTATATAATGAAGGGGACCTGTGATTTACAGTATATATGGCAGGGGGCCTGTGATTTACAGTATATATGGCAGGGGGCCTGTGATTTACAGTATATACTGCAGGGGGCCTGTGATTTACAGTATATATGGCAGGGGGCCTGTGAAGTACAGTATATATGGCAGGGGGCCTGTGATTTACAGTATATACGGCAGGGGCCTGTGATTTACAGTATATAATGAAGGGGACCTGTGATTTACAGTATATATGGCAGGGGGCCTGTGATTTACAGTATATATGGCAGGGGGCCTGTGATTTACATTATATACGGAAGGGGGCCTGTGATTTACAGTATATATGGCAGGAGGCCTGTGATTTACAGTATATATGGCAGGGGGCCTGTGATTTACAGTATATACGGAAGGGGACCTGTGATTTACAGTATATACGGAAGGGGACCTGTGATTTACAGTATATACGGCAGGGGGCCTGTGATTTACAGTATATACGGCAGGGGGCCTGTGATTTACAGTATATATGGCAGGGGGCCTGTGATTTACAGTATATACGGAAGGGGACCTGTGATTTACAGTATATACGGAAGGGGGCCTGTGATTTACAGTATATACGGAAGGGGGCCTGTGATTTACAGTATATATGGCAGGGGGCCTGTGATGTACAGTATATATGGCAGGGGGCCTGTGATTTACAGTATATACGGAAGGGGACCTGTGATTTACAGTATATACGGAAGGGGACCTGTGATTTACAGTATATACGGCAGGGGGCCTGTGATTTACAGTATATACGGAAGGGGACCTGTGATTTACAGTATATACGGAAGGGGACCTGTGATTTACAGTATATACGGCAGGGGGCCTGTGATTTACAGTATATACGGCAGGGGGCCTGTGATTTACAGTATATATGGCAGGGGGCCTGTGATTTACAGTATATATGGCAGGGGGCCTGTGATTTACAGTATATACGGAAGGGGACCTGTGATTTACAGTATATACGGAAGGGGGCCTGTGATTTACAGTATATACGGAAGGGGACCTGTGATTTACAGTATATATGGCAGGGGGCCTGTGATTTACAGTATATATGGCAGGGGGCCTGTGACTTACAGTATATATGGCAGGGGACCTGTGATTTACAGTATATACGGAAGGGGACCTGTGATTTACAGTATATACGGAAGGGGACCTGTGATTTACAGTATATACGGCAGGGGGCCTGTGATTTACAGTATATACGGAAGGGGACCTGTGATTTACAGTATATACGGAAGGGGACCTGTGATTTACAGTATATACGGCAGGGGGCCTGTGATTTACAGTATATACGGCAGGGGGCCTGTGATTTACAGTATATATGGCAGGGGGCCTGTGATTTACAGTATATACGGAAGGGGACCTGTGATTTACAGTATATACGGAAGGGGGCCTGTGATTTACAGTATATACGGAAGGGGGCCTGTGATTTACAGTATATATGGCAGGGGGCCTGTGATTTACAGTATATACGGAAGGGGACCTGTGATTTACAGTATATACGGAAGGGGGCCTGTGATTTACAGTATATACGGAAGGGGGCCTGTGATTTACAGTATATATGGCAGGGGGCCTGTGATTTACAGTATATACGGAAGGGGACCTGTGATTTACAGTATATACGGAAGGGGGCCTGTGATTTACAGTATATACGGAAGGGGGCCTGTGATTTACAGTATATATGGCAGGGGGCCTGTGATTTACAGTATATACGGAAGGGGACCTGTGATTTACAGTATATACGGAAGGGGGCCTGTGATTTACAGTATATACGGCAGGGGGCCTGTGATTTACAGTATATATGGCAGGGGGCCTGTGATTTACAGTATATACGGAAGGGGACCTGTGATTTACAGTATATACGGAAGGGGACCTGTGATTTACAGTATATACGGAAGGGGACCTGTGATTTACAGTATATACTGCAGGGGGGATGTGATTTACAGTATATACTGCAGGGGGCCTGTGACTTACAGTATATACTGCAGGGGGCCTGTGATTTACAGTATATATGGCAGGGGGCCTGTGATTTACAGTATATACTGCAGGGGGCCTGTGACTTACAGTATATACTGCAGGGGGCCTGTGATTTACAGTATATATGGCAGGGGGCCTGTGATTTACAGTATATACGGAAGGGGACCTGTGATTTACAGTATATACGGAAGGGGACCTGTGATTTACAGTATATACGGAAGGGGACCTGTGATTTACAGTATATACTGCAGGGGGCCTGTGATTTACAGTATATACTGCAGGGGGCCTGTGAAGTACAGTATATACTGCAGGGGGCCTGTGAGTTACAGTATATATGGCAGGGGGCCTGTGAGTTACAGTATATATGGCAGGGGCCTGTGAAGTACAGTATATACTGCAGGGGGCCTGTGATTTACAGTATATATACGGCAGGGGGCCTGTGATTTACAGTATATACTGCAGGGGGCCTGTGATTTACAGTATATATGGCAGGGGGCCTGTGATTTACAGTATATATACTGCAGGGGGCCTGTGATTTACAGTATAGACTGCAGGGGGCCTGTGAAGTACAGTATATATGGCAGGGGGCCTGTGATTTACAGTATATATGGCAGGGGGCCTGTGATTTACAGTATATACGGCAGGGGACCTGTGATTTACAGTATATTTGGCAGGGGGCCTGTGATTTGCAGTATATACGGCAGGGGGTCTGCGATTTACAGTATATACTGCAGGGGGCCTGTGATTTACAGTATATATGGCAGGAGGCCTGTGAGTTACAGTATATACTGCAGGGGGCCTGTGAAGTACAGTATATACTGCAGGGGGCCTGTGAAGTACAGTATATACGGCAGGGGGCCTGTGATTTACAGTATATATGGCAGGAGGACTGTGATTTACTGTATATACTGCAGGGGGCCTGTGATTTACAGTATATACTGCAAGGGGCCTGTGAAGTACAGTATATATGGCAGGGGGCCTGTGATTTACAGTATATACGGCAGGGGGCCTGTGATTTACAGTATATACGGAAGGGGACCTTTGTTTTACAGTATATATGGCAGGGGGCCTGTGAAGTACAGTATATATGGCAGGGGGCCTGTGATTTACAGTATATATACGGCAGGGGACCTGTGATTTACAGTATATACTGCAGGGGGCCTGTGATTTACAGTATATATGGCAGGGGGCCTGTGATTTACAGTATATATACTGCAGGGGGCCTGTGATTTACAGTATATATACTGCAGGGGGCCTGTGAAGTACAGTATATATGGCAGGGGGCCTGTGATTTACAGTATATACGGCAGGGGACCTGTGATTTACAGTATATATGGCCGGGGGACTGTGATTTGCAGTATATACGGCAGGGGGCCTGTGATTTGCAGTATATACGGCAGGGGGCCTGTGATTTACAGTATATACTGCACTGCAGGGGGCCTGTGATTTACAGTATATATGGCAAGAGACCTGCGAGTTACAGTATATACTGCAGGGGGCCTGTGAAGTACAGTATATACTGCAGGGGGCCTGTGAAGTACAGTATATACGGCAGGGGGAATGTGATTTACAGTATATATGGCAGGGGGCCTGTGATTTACAGTATATATGGCAGGAGGTCTGTGATTTACAGTATATACTGCAGGGGGCCTGTGATTTACAGTATATATGGCAGGGGGCCTGTGAAGTACAGTATATATGGCAGGGGGCCTGTGATTTACAGTATATACGGCAGGGGCCTGTGATTTACAGTATATACGGAAGGGGACCTGTGATTTACAGTATATATGGCAGGGGGCCTGTGATTTACAGTATATACTGCAGGGGGCCTGTGATTTACAGTATATATGGCAGGGGGCCTGTGAAGTACAGTATATATGGCAGGGGGCCTGTGATTTACAGTATATACGGCAGGCGCCTGTGATTTACAGTATATAATGAAGGGGACCTGTGATTTACAGTATATATGGCAGGGGGCCTGTGATTTACAGTATATACTGCAGGGGGCCTGTGATTTACAGTATATATGGAAGGGGGCCTGTGAAGTACAGTATATATGGCAGGGGGCCTGTGATTTACAGTATATACGGCAGGGGCCTGTGATTTACAGTATATAATGAAGGGGACCTGTGATTTACAGTATATATGGCAGGGGGCCTGTGATTTACAGTATATATGGCAGGGGGCCTGTGATTTACAGTATATACGGAAGGGGGCCTGTGATTTACAGTATATATGGCAGGAGGCCTGTGATTTACAGTATATATGGCAGGGGGCCTGTGATTTACAGTATATACGGAAGGGGACCTGTGATTTACAGTATATACGGAAGGGGACCTGTGATTTACAGTATATACGGAAGGGGACCTGTGATTTACAGTATATATGGCAGGGGGCCTGTGAAGTACAGTATATACTGCAGGGGGCCTGTGATTTACAGTATATATGGCAGGGGGCCTGTGATTTACAGTATATACGGAAGGGGACCTGTGATTTACAGTATATACGGCAGGGGGCCTGTGATTTACAGTATATATGGCAGGGGGCCTGTGATTTACAGTATATACGGAAGGGGACCTGTGATTTACAGTATATACGGAAGGGGACCTGTGATTTACAGTATATACGGAAGGGGACCTGTGATTTACATTATATACGGCAGGGGGCCTGTGATTTACAGTATATATGGCAGGGGGCCTGTGAAGTACAGTATATACTGCAGGGGGCCTGTGATTTACAGTATATATGGCAGGGGGCCTGTGAAGTACAGTATATACGGCAGGGGGCCTGTGATTTACAGTATATATGGCAGGGGGCCTGTGATTTACAGTATATACGGCAGGGGGCCTGTGATTTACAGTATATACGGAAGGGGACCTGTGATTTACAGTATATACGGAAGGGGACCTGTGATTTACAGTATATACGGAAGGGGACCTGTGAGTTACAGTATATACGGCAGGAGGCCTGTGATTTACAGTATATATGGCAGGGGGCCTGTGAAGTACAGTATATACGGCAGGGGGCCTGTGATTTACAGTATATATGGCAGGGGGCCTGTGATTTACAGTATATACGGCAGGGGGCCTGTGATTTACAGTATATACGGAAGGGGACCTGTGATTTACAGTATATACGGAAGGGGACCTGTGAGTTACAGTATATATGGCAGGAGGCCTGTGATTTACAGTATATACGGAAGGGGACCTGTGAGTTACAGTATATATGGCAGGGGGCCTGTGAGTTACAGTATATACTGCAGGAGGCCTGTGTTTTACAGTATATATGGCAGGGGGCCTGTGAGTTACAGTATATATGGCAGGAGGCCTGTGATTTACAGTATATACGGAAGGGGACCTGTGAGTTACAGTATATATGGCAGGGGGCCTGTGAAGTACAGTATATACGGCAGGGGGCCTGTGAGTTACAGTATATATGGCAGGGGGCCTGTGAGTTACAGTATATATGGCAGGAGGCCTGTGATTTACAGTATATACGGAAGGGGACCTGTGAGTTACAGTATATATGGCAGGAGGCCTGTGATTTACAGTATATACTGCAGGAGGCCTGTGTTTTACAGTATATATGGCAGGGGGCCTGTGTTTTACAGTATATACGGCAGGGGGCCTGTGAGTTACAGTATATATGGCAGGGGGCCTGTGATGTACAGTATATATGGCAGGGGGCCTGTGATTTACAGTATATATGGCAGGGGGCCTGTGAAGTACAGTATATACGGCAGGGGGCCTGTGATTTACAGTATATATGGCAGGGGGCCTGTGAGTTACAGTATATATGGCAGGGGGCCTGTGAGTTACAGTATATATGGCAGGGGGCCTGTGAAGTACAGTATATACGGCAGGGGGCCTGTGATTTACAGTATATATGGCAGGGGGCCTGTGATTTACAGTATATATGGCAGGGGGCCTGTGAGTTACAGTATATATGGCAGGGGGCCTGTGAGTTACAGTATATATGGCAGGGGGCCTGTGATTTACAGTATATATGGCAGGGGGCCTGTGATTTACAGTATATATGGCAGGGGGCCTGTGATTTACAGTATATATGGCAGGGGGCCTGTGAGTTACAGTATATATGGCAGGAGGCCTGTGATTTACAGTATATACGGCAGGGGGCCTGTGATTTACAGTATATATGGCAGGGGGCCTGTGATTTACAGTATATACGGAAGGGGACCTGTGAGTTACAGTATATATGGCAGGGGGCCTGTGAGTTACAGTATATACGGCAGGGGGCCTGTGATTTACAGTATATATGGCAGGAGGCCTGTGATTTACAGTACATACTGCAGGGGGCCTGTGAAGTACAGTATATATGGCATGGGGCCTGTGAAGTACAGTATATATGGCAGGGGGCCTGTGAGTTACAGTATATATGGCAGGGGGCCTGTGATTTACAGTATATATGGCAGGGGGCCTGTGAGTTACAGTATATACTGCAGTGGGCCTGTGAAGTACAGTATATATGGCAGGGGGCCTGTGAAGTACAGTACATACTGCAGGGGGCCTGTGAAGTACAGTATATACTGCAGGGGGCCTGTGAAGTACAGTATATATGGCAGGAGGCCTGTGATTTACAGTACATACTGCAGGGGGCCTGTGATTTACAGTATATACTGCAGGGGGCCTGTGAAGTACAGTATATATGGCAGGAGGCCTGTGATTTACAGTATATACTGCAGGGGGCCTGTGATTTACAGTATATACTGCAGGGGGCCTGTGAAGTACAGTATATATGGCAGGAGGCCTGTGATTTACAGTACATACTGCAGGGGGGCTGTGATTTACAGTATATACTGCAGGGGGCCTGTGAAGTACAGTATATATGGCAGGAGGCCTGTGATTTACAGTACATACTGCAGGGGGCCTGTGATTTACAGTATATACTGCAGGGGGCCTGTGAAGTACAGTATATATGGCAGGAGGCCTGTGATTTACAGTACATACTGCAGGGGGCCTGTGATTTACAGTATATACTGCAGGGGGCCTGTGAAGTACAGTATATATGGCAGGAGGCCTGTGATTTACAGTATATACTGCAGGGGGCCTGTGATTTACAGTATATACTGCAGGGGGCCTGTGAAGTACAGTATATATGGCAGGGGGCCTGTGATTTACAGTATATACTGCAGGGGGCCTGTGAAGTACAGTATATACGGCAGGGGGCCTGTGATTTACAGTACATACTGCAGGGGGACTGTGATTTACAGTACATACTGCAGGGGGCCTGTGATTTACAGTATATATGGCAGGGGGCCTGTGAAGTACAGTATATACTGCAGGGGGCCTGTGAAGTACAGTATATACTGCAGGGGGCCTGTGAAGTACAGTATATACGGCAGGGGGCCTGTGATTTACAGTATATACGGCAGGGGGCCTGTGATGTATAGTTTATATGGCAGGTGGCCTGTGATTTACAGTATATATGGCAGGGGGCCTGTGAAGTACAGTATATACTGCAGGGGACCTGTGAGTTACAGTATATACTGCAGGGGGCCTGTGAAGTACAGTATATATGGCAGGGGACCTGTGAGTTACAGTATATACTGCAGGGGCCTGTGAAGTACAGTATATATGGCAGGGGGCCTGTGATTTACAGTATATATGGCAGGGGGCCTGTGATTTACAGTATATACTGCAGGGGGCCTGTGAAGTACAGTATATATGGCAGGAGGCCTGTGATTTACAGTATATACTGCAGGGGGCCTTTGATTTACAGTATAAACTGCAGGGGGCCTGTGAAGTACAGTATATATGGCAGGAGGCCTGTGATTTACAGTATATACTGCAGGGGGCCTGTGAAGTACAGTATATACGGCAGGGGGCCTGTGATTTACAGTACATACTGCAGGGGGCCTGTGATTTACAGTACATACTGCAGGGGGCCTGTGATTTACAGTATATATGGCAGGGGGCCTGTGAAGTACAGTATATACTGCAGGGGGCCTGTGAAGTACAGTATATACTGCAGGGGGCCTGTGAAGTACAGTATATACGGCAGGGGGCCTGTGATTTACAGTATATACGGCAGGGGGCCTGTGATGTATAGTTTATATGGCAGGTGGCCTGTGATTTACAGTATATATGGCAGGGGGCCTGTGATTTACAGTATATATGGCAGGGGGCCTGTGAAGTACAGTATATACTGCAGGGGGCCTGTGAAGTACAGTATATACTGCAGGGGGCCTGTGAAGTACAGTATATATGGCAGGGGGCCTGTGAAGTACAGTATATATGGCAGGTGGCCTGTGATTTACAGTATATATGGCAGGGGGCCTGTGATTTACAGTATATATGGCAGGGGGCCTGTGAGTTACAGTATATACTGCAGTGGGCCTGTGAAGTACAGTATATATGGCAGGGGGCCTGTGAAGTACAGTATATATGGCAGGAGGCCTGTGATTTACAGTATATACTGCAGGGGGCCTGTGATTTACAGTATATACTGCAGGGGGCCTGTGAAGTACAGTACATATGGCAGGAGGCCTGTGATTTACAGTACATACTGCAGGGGGCCTGTGATTTACAGTATATACTGCAGGGGGCCTGTGAAGTACAGTATATATGGCAGGAGGCCTGTGATTTACAGTACATACTGCAGGGGGCCTGTGATTTACAGTATATACTGCAGGGGGCCTGTGAAGTACAGTATATATGGCAGGGGGCCTGTGATTTACAGTACATACTGCAGGGGGCCTGTGATTTACAGTATATACTGCAGGGGGCCTGTGAAGTACAGTATATATGGCAGGAGGCCTGTGATTTACAGTATATACTGCAGGGGGCCTGTGATTTACAGTATATACTGCAGGGGGCCTGTGAAGTACAGTATATATGGCAGGAGGCCTGTGATTTACAGTATATACTGCAGGGGGCCTGTGAAGTACAGTATATACGGCAGGGGGCCTGTGATTTACAGTACATACTGCAGGGGGCCTGTGATTTACAGTACATACTGCAGGGGGCCTGTGATTTACAGTATATATGGCAGGGGGCCTGTGAAGTACAGTATATACTGCAGGGGGCCTGTGAAGTACAGTATATACGGCAGGGGGCCTGTGATTTACAGTATATATGGCAGGGGGCCTGTGAAGTACAGTATATATGGCAGGGGGCCTGTGATTTACAGTATATATGGCAGGGGGGCTGTGAAGTACAGTATATACTGCAGGGGACCTGTGAAGTACAGTATATACGGCAGGGGGCCTGTGAAGTACAGTATATATGGCAGGGGACCTGTGAGTTACAGTATATACTGCAGGGGGCCTGTGAAGTACAGTATATATGGCAGGGGGCCTGTGAAGTACAGTATATACTGCAGGGGACCTGTGAGTTACAGTATATACTGCAGGGGGCCTGTGAAGTACAGTATATATGGCAGGGGACCTGTGAGTTACAGTATATACTGCAGGGGCCTGTGAAGTACAGTATATACTGCAGGGGGCCTGTGAAGTACAGTACATACTGCAGGGGGCCTGTGAAGTACAGTATATACTGCAGGGGGCCTGTGAAGTACAGTATATACTGCAGGGGGCCTGTGAAGTACAGTACATACTGCAGGGGGCCTGTGAAGTATAGTTTATACAGCAGGGGGCCTGTGAAGTACAGTATATACTGCAGGGGGCCTGTGAAGTACAGTATATACTGCAGGGGGCCTGTGAAGTACAGTATATACTGCAGGGGGCCTGTGAAGTACAGTATATACGGCAGGGGGCCTGTGATCTACAGTATATATGGCAGGGGGCCTGTGAGTTACAGTATATACTGCAGAGGGCCTGTGAAGTACAGTATATATGGCAGGGGACCTGTGAGTTACAGTATATACTGCAGGGGCCTGTGAAGTACAGTATATATGGCAGGGGGCCTGTGAAGTACAGTATATACTGCAGGGGGCCTGTGAAGTACAGTATATACTGCAGGGGGCCTGTGAAGTACAGTATATATACGGCAGGGGGCCTGTGATCTACAGTATATATGGCAGGGGGCCTGTGAGTTACAGTATATACTGCAGGGGGCCTGTGAAGTACAGTATATATGGCAGGGGACCTGTGAGTTACAGTATATACTGCAGGGGCCTGTGAAGTACAGTAAATATGGCAGGGGGCCTGTGAAGTACAGTATATACGGCAGGGGGCCTCTGAAGTACAGTATATATGGCAGGAGGCCTGTGAAGTACAGTATATATGGCAGGGGGCCTGTGATTTACAGTATATACTGCAGGGGGCCTGTGATTTACAGTATATACTGCAGGGGGCCTTTGATTTACAGTATATATGGCAGGGGGCCTGTGAAGTACAGTATATATGGCAGGGGGCCTGTGATTTACAGTATATACTGCAGGGGGCCTGTGATTTACAGTATATACTGCAGGGGGCCTTTGATTTACAGTATATATGGCAGGGGGCCTGTGAAGTACAGTATATACGGCAGGGGGCCTGTGAAGTACAGTATATATGGCAGGAGGCCTGTGAAGTACAGTATATATGGCAGGGGGCCTGTGATTTACAGTATATACTGCAGGGGGCCTGTGATTTACAGTATATACTGCAGGGGGCCTGTGAAGTACAGTATATATGGCAGGGGGCCTGTGAAGTACAGTATATATGGCAGGGGGCCTGTGAAGTACAGTATATATGGCAGGGGGCCTGTGATTTACAGTATATACTGCAGGGGGCCTGTGAAGTACAGTATATACTGCAGGGGGCCTGTGATTTACAGTATATATGGCAGGGGGCCTGTGATTTACAGTATATACGGAAGGGGACCTGTGATTTACAGTATATACGGCAGGGGGCCTGTGATTTACAGTATATATGGCAGGGGGCCTGTGATTTACAGTATATACGGAAGGGGACCTGTGATTTACAGTATATACGGAAGGGGACCTGTGATTTACAGTATATACGGAAGGGGACCTGTGATTTACATTATATACGGCAGGGGGCCTGTGATTTACAGTATATATGGCAGGGGGCCTGTGAAGTACAGTATATACTGCAGGGGGCCTGTGATTTACAGTATATATGGCAGGGGGCCTGTGATTTACAGTATATACGGAAGGGGACCTGTGATTTACAGTATATACGGCAGGGGGCCTGTGATTTACAGTATATATGGCAGGGGGCCTGTGATTTACAGTATATACGGAAGGGGACCTGTGATTTATAGTATATACCGAAGGGGACCTGTGATTTACAGTATATACGGAAGGGGACCTGTGATTTACAGTATATACGGCAGGGGGCCTGTGATTTACAGTATATATGGCAGGGGGCCTGTGAAGTACAGTATATACTGCAGGGGGCCTGTGATTTACAGTATATATGGCAGGGGGCCTGTGATTTACAGTATATACGGAAGGGGACCTGTGATTTACAGTATATACGGCCGGGGGCCTGTGATTTACAGTATATACGGAAGGGGACCTGTGATTTACAGTATATACGGAAGGGGACCTGTGATTTACAGTATATACGGAAGGGGACCTGTGATTTACAGTATTTACGGAAGGGGCCTGTGATTTACAGTATATACGGCAGGGGGCCTGTGATTTACAGTATATATGGCAGGAGGCCTGTGATTTACAGTATATATGGCAGGGGGCCTGTGAAGTACAGTACATACTGCAGGGGGCCTGTGATTTACAGTATATATGGCAGGGGGCCTGTGATTTACAGTATATACGGAATGGGACCTGTGATTTACAGTATATACGGCAGGGGGCCTGTGATTTACAGTATATATGGCAGGGGGCCTGTGAAGTACAGTATATACGGCAGGGGGCCTGTGATTTACAGTATATATGGCAGGGGGCCTGTGATTTACAGTATATACGGCAGGGGGCCTGTGATTTACAGTATATACGGAAGGGGACCTGTGATTTACAGTATATACGGAAGGGGACCTGTGATTTACAGTATATACGGAAGGGGACCTGTGAGTTACAGTATATACGGCAGGAGGCCTGTGATTTACAGTATATATGGCAGGGGGCCTGTGAAGTACAGTATATACGGCAGGGGGCCTGTGATTTACAGTATATATGGCAGGGGGCCTGTGATTTACAGTATATACTGCAGGGGGCCTGTGATTTACAGTATATACGGAAGGGGACCTGTGATTTACAGTATATACGGAAGGGGACCTGTGAGTTACAGTATATATGGCAGGAGGCCTGTGATTTACAGTATATACGGAAGGGGACCTGTGAGTTACAGTATATATGGCAGGGGGCCTGTGAGTTACAGTATATACTGCAGGAGGCCTGTGTTTTACAGTATATACGGCAGGGGGCCTGTGAGTTACAGTATATATGGCAGGGGGCCTGTGAGTTACAGTATATATGGCAGGAGGCCTGTGATTTACAGTATATACGGAAGGGGACCTGTGAGTTACAGTATATATGGCAGGAGGCCTGTGATTTACAGTATATACTGCAGGAGGCCTGTGTTTTACAGTATATATGGCAGGGGGCCTGTGTTTTACAGTATATACGGCAGGGGGCCTGTGAGCTACAGTATATATGGCAGGGGGCCTGTGATGTACAGTATATATGGCAGGGGGCCTGTGATTTACAGTATATATGGCAGGGGGCCTGTGAAGTACAGTATATACGGCAGGGGGCCTGTGATTTACAGTATATATGGCAGGGGGCCTGTGAGTTACAGTATATATGGCAGGGGGCCTGTGAGTTACAGTATATATGGCAGGGGGCCTGTGAAGTACAGTATATACGGCAGGGGGCCTGTGATTTACAGTATATATGGCAGGGGTCCTGTGATTTACAGTATATATGGCAGGGGGCCTGTGAGTTACAGTATATATGGCAGGGGGCCTGTGAGTTACAGTATATATGGCAGGGGGCCTGTGATTTACAGTATATATGGCAGGGGGCCTGTGATTTACAGTATATCTGGCAGGGGGCCTGTGATTTACAGTATATATGGCAGGGGGCCTGTGAGTTACAGTATATATGGCAGGAGGCCTGTGATTTACAGTATATACGGCAGGGGGCCTGTGATTTACAGTATATATGGCAGGGGGCCTGTGATTTACAGTATATACGGAAGGGGACCTGTGAGTTACAGTATATATGGCAGGGGGCCTGTGAGTTACAGTATATACGGCAGGGGGGCTGTGATTTACAGTATATATGGCAGGAGGCCTGTGATTTACAGTACATACTGCAGGGGGCCTGTGAAGTACAGTATATATGGCAGGGGGCCTGTGAAGTACAGTATATATGGCAGGGGGCCTGTGAGTTACAGTATATATGGCAGGGGGCCTGTGATTTACAGTATATATGGCAGGGGGCCTGTGAGTTACAGTATATACTGCAGTGGGCCTGTGAAGTACAGTATATATGGCAGGGGGCCTGTGAAGTACAGTACATACTGCAGGGGGCCTGTGAAGTACAGTATATACTGCAGGGGGCCTGTGAAGTACAGTATATATGGCAGGAGGCCTGTGATTTACAGTACATACTGCAGGGGGCCTGTGATTTACAGTATATACTGCAGGGGGCCTGTGAAGTACAGTATATATGGCAGGAGGCCTGTGATTTACAGTATATACTGCAGGGGGCCTGTGATTTACAGTATATACTGCAGGGGGCCTGTGAAGTACAGTATATATGGCAGGAGGCCTGTGATTTACAGTACATACTGCAGGGGGGCTGTGATTTACAGTATATACTGCAGGGGGCCTGTGAAGTACAGTATATATGGCAGGAGGCCTGTGATTTACAGTACATACTGCAGGGGGCCTGTGATTTACAGTATATACTGCAGGGGGCCTGTGAAGTACAGTATATATGGCAGGAGGCCTGTGATTTACAGTACATACTGCAGGGGGCCTGTGATTTACAGTATATACTGCAGGGAGCCTGTGAAGTACAGTATATATGGCAGGAGGCCTGTGATTTACAGTATATACTGCAGGGGGCCTGTGATTTACAGTATATACTGCAGGGGGCCTGTGAAGTACAGTATATATGGCAGGAGGCCTGTGATTTACAGTATATACTGCAGGGGGCCTGTGAAGTACAGTATATACGGCAGGGGGCCTGTGATTTACAGTACATACTGCAGGGGGCCTGTGATTTACAGTACATACTGCAGGGGGCCTGTGATTTACAGTATATATGGCAGGGGGCCTGTGAAGTACAGTATATACTGCAGGGGGCCTGTGAAGTACAGTATATACTGCAGGGGGCCTGTGAAGTACAGTATATACGGCAGGGGGCCTGTGATTTACAGTATATACGGCAGGGGGCCTGTGATGTATAGTTTATATGGCAGGTGGCCTGTGATTTACAGTATATATGGCAGGGGGCCTGTGAAGTACAGTATATACTGCAGGGGACCTGTGAGTTACAGTATATACTGCAGGGGGCCTGTGAAGTACAGTATATATGGCAGGGGACCTGTGAGTTACAGTATATACTGCAGGGGCCTGTGAAGTACAGTATATATGGCAGGGGGCCTGTGATTTACAGTATATATGGCAGGGGGCCTGTGATTTACAGTATATACTGCAGGGGGCCTGTGAAGTACAGTATATATGGCAGGAGGCCTGTGATTTACAGTATATACTGCAGGGGGCCTTTGATTTACAGTATATACTGCAGGGGGCCTGTGAAGTACAGTATATATGGCAGGAGGCCTGTGATTTACAGTATATACTGCAGGGGGCCTGTGAAGTACAGTATATACGGCAGGGGGCCTGTGATTTACAGTACATACTGCAGGGGGCCTGTGATTTACAGTACATACTGCAGGGGGCCTGTGATTTACAGTATATATGGCAGGGGGCCTGTGAAGTACAGTATATACTGCAGGGGGCCTGTGAAGTACAGTATATACTGCAGGGGGCCTGTGAAGTACAGTATATACGGCAGGGGGCCTGTGATTTACAGTATATACGGCAGGGGGCCTGTGATGTATAGTTTATATGGCAGGTGGCCTGTGATTTACAGTATATATGGCAGGGGGCCTGTGATTTACAGTATATATGGCAGGGGGCCTGTGAAGTACAGTATATACTGCAGGGGGCCTGTGAAGTACAGTATATACTGCAGGGGGCCTGTGAAGTACAGTATATATGGCAGGGGGCCTGTGAAGTACAGTATATATGGCAGGTGGCCTGTGATTTACAGTATATATGGCAGGGGGCCTGTGATTTACAGTATATATGGCAGGGGGCCTGTGAGTTACAGTATATACTGCAGTGGGCCTGTGAAGTACAGTATATATGGCAGGGGGCCTGTGAAGTACAGTATATATGGCAGGAGGCCTGTGATTTACAGTATATACTGCAGGGGGCCTGTGATTTACAGTATATACTGCAGGGGGCCTGTGAAGTACAGTACATATGGCAGGAGGCCTGTGATTTACAGTACATACTGCAGGGGGCCTGTGATTTACAGTATATACTGCAGGGGGCCTGTGAAGTACAGTATATATGGCAGGAGGCCTGTGATTTACAGTACATACTGCAGGGGGCCTGTGATTTACAGTATATACTGCAGGGGGCCTGTGAAGTACAGTATATATGGCAGGGGGCCTGTGATTTACAGTACATACTGCAGGGGGCCTGTGATTTACAGTATATACTGCAGGGGGCCTGTGAAGTACAGTATATATGGCAGGAGGCCTGTGATTTACAGTATATACTGCAGGGGGCCTGTGATTTACAGTATATACTGCAGGGGGCCTGTGAAGTACAGTATATATGGCAGGAGGCCTGTGATTTACAGTATATACTGCAGGGGGCCTGTGAAGTACAGTATATACGGCAGGGGGCCTGTGATTTACAGTACATACTGCAGGGGGCCTGTGATTTACAGTACATACTGCAGGGGGCCTGTGATTTACAGTATATATGGCAGGGGGCCTGTGAAGTACAGTATATACTGCAGGGGGCCTGTGAAGTACAGTATATACGGCAGGGGGCCTGTGATTTACAGTATATATGGCAGGGGGCCTGTGAAGTACAGTATATATGGCAGGGGGCCTGTGATTTACAGTATATATAGCAGGGGGCCTGTGAAGTACAGTATATACTGCAGGGGGCCTGTGAAGTACAGTATATATGGCAGGGGACCTGTGAGTTACAGTATATACTGCAGGGGGCCTGTGAAGTACAGTATATATGGCAGGGGGCCTGTGAAGTACAGTATATACTGCAGGGGACCTGTGAGTTACAGTATATACTGCAGGGGGCCTGTGAAGTACAGTATATATGGCAGGGGACCTGTGAGTTACAGTATATACTGCAGGGGCCTGTGAAGTACAGTATATACTGCAGGGGGCCTGTGAAGTACAGTACATACTGCAGGGGGCCTGTGAAGTACAGTATATACTGCAGGGGGCCTGTGAAGTACAGTATATACTGCAGGGGGCCTGTGAAGTACAGTACATACTGCAGGGGGCCTGTGAAGTATAGTTTATACAGCAGGGGGCCTGTGAAGTACAGTATATACTGCAGGGGGCCTGTGAAGTACAGTATATACTGCAGGGGGCCTGTGAAGTACAGTATATACTGCAGGGGGCCTGTGAAGTACAGTATATACGGCAGGGGGCCTGTGATCTACAGTATATATGGCAGGGGGCCTGTGAGTTACAGTATATACTGCAGAGGGCCTGTGAAGTACAGTATATATGGCAGGGGACCTGTGAGTTACAATATATACTGCAGGGGCCTGTGAAGTACAGTATATATGGCAGGGGGCCTGTGAAGTACAGTATATACTGCAGGGGGCCTGTGAAGTACAGTATATACTGCAGGGGGCCTGTGAAGTACAGTATATACGGCAGGGGGCCTGTGATCTACAGTATATATGGCAGGGGGCCTGTGAGTTACAGTATATACTGCAGGGGGCCTGTGAAGTACAGTATATATGGCAGGGGACCTGTGAGTTACAGTATATACTGCAGGGGCCTGTGAAGTACAGTATATATGGCAGGGGGCCTGTGAAGTACAGTATATATGGCAGGGGGCCTGTGAAGTACAGTATATACGGCAGGGGGCCTGTGAAGTACAGTATATATGGCAGGAGGCCTGTGAAGTACAGTATATATGGCAGGGGGCCTGTGATTTACAGTATATACTGCAGGGGGCCTGTGATTTACAGTATATACTGCAGGGGGCCTTTGATTTACAGTATATATGGCAGGGGGCCTGTGAAGTACAGTATATATGGCAGGGGGCCTGTGATTTACAGTATATACTGCAGGGGGCCTGTGATTTACAGTATATACTGCAGGGGGCCTTTGATTTACAGTATATATGGCAGGGGGCCTGTGAAGTACAGTATATATGGCAGGGGGCCTGTGATTTACAGTATATACTGCAGGGGGCCTGTGATTTACAGTATATACTGCAGGGGGCCTGTGAAGTACAGTATATATGGCAGGGGGCCTGTGAAGTACAGTATATATGGCAGGGGGCCTGTGAAGTACAGTATATACGGCAGGGGCCTGTGAAGTATAGTTTATACAGCAGGGAGCTGATACACTATGGTACAAGGGGCAGGAGATATAATATATACCAGCACATACGGGGCTCGCCGCAGCTGTCAGTGATCCTGTAAAACCCTTTATCCCTAGGGAAGTAACGATATCAGTTCATTATTATTATATCTCAGCTGAGACTCATTAGTGACTTCCTCTCATCATACCTCAGTTACCGCGGAGATTCCACGGGTGTAAATATAACCCAGTGTACAGACAGCAGCCATTACATATATACACATGCGTCACATGATCATGCCAATCACAGTAGAGAGGAGGCATGAGGCATTACGAGATGATACCCATCACAGTAAAGAGGAGACATGAGGCATCACGCACATCAAAGGACATAGGAGATATGAGGTGTCAAGTGATCACGCCCATCACAGGAGAGAGGAGGCACAAGGTGTCACGTGATCACACCAATCACAGTAGAAAGGAGGCATGAGGCATCACGTGATCACACCAATCACAGTAGAGAGGAGGCATGAGGCATCATGTCATCGTGTCTATTAGGATAAGACATTTGTATCTGAGACGTTCCGGCCGGAAGCTGGATGCCGGTGATGCCACAGTGGGTGTTACAGCACTGACACAGTACACGTCACACACATGATATGACACAGTACACGTCACACACATGATATGACACAGTACACGTCACACACATGATATGACACAGAAAGCGTCACACACATGATATGACACAGTACACGTCACACACATGATATGACACAGTACACGTCACACACATTATATGACACAGAAAGCGTCACACACATGATATGACACAGTACACGTCACACACATTATATGACACAGTACACGTCACACACATTATATGACACAGAACGCGTCACACACATTATATGACACAGAACACGTCACACACATGATATGACACAGAAAGCGTCACACACATGATATGACACAGTACACGTCACACACATGATATGACACAGTACACGTCACACACATGATATGACACAGTACACGTCACACACATGATATGACACAGTACGCGTCACACACATGATATGACACAGTACACGTCACACACATGATATGACACAGTACACGTCACACACATGATATGACACAGTACACGTCACACACATGATATGACACAGTACACGTCACACACATGATATGACACAGTACACGTCACACACATGATATGACACAGTACACGTCACACACATGATATGACACAGTACATGTCACACACATGATATGACACAGTACACGTCACACACATGATATGACACAGTACGCGTCACACACATGATATGACACAGTACACGTCACACACATGATATGACACAGTACACGTCACACACATGATATGACACAGTACACGTCACACACATGATATGACACAGTACACGTCACACACATGATATGACACAGAAAGCGTCACACACATGATATGACACAGTACACGTCACACACATGATATGACACAGTACACGTCACACACATGATATGACACAGTACACCTCACACACAATATATGACACAGAACGCGTCACACACATTATATGACACAGAACGCGTCACACACATGATATGACACAGAAAGCGTCACACACATGATATGACACAGTACACGTCACACACATGATATGACACAGTACACGTCACACACATGATATGACACAGTACACGTCACACACATGATATGACACAGTACGCGTCACACACATGATATGACACAGTACACGTCACACACATGATATGACACAGTACACGTCACACACATGATATGACACAGTACACGTCACACACATGATATGACACAGTACACGTCACACACATGATATGACACAGTACACGTCACACACATGATATGACACAGTACACGTCACACACATGATATGACACAGAACGCGTCACACACATGATATGACACAGTACACGTCACACACATGATATGACACAGTACACGTCACACACATGATATGACACAGAAAGCGTCACACACATGATATGACACAGTACACGTCACACACATGATATGACACAGTACACGTCACACACATTATATGACACAGAAAGCGTCACACACATGATATGACACAGTACACGTCACACACATTATATGACACAGAAAGCGTCACACACATGATATGACACAGTACACGTCACACACATTATATGACACAGAACGCGTCACACACATTATATGACACAGAACGCGTCACACACATGATATGACACAGAAAGCGTCACACACATGATATGACACAGTACACGTCACACACATGATATGACACAGTACACGTCACACACATTATATGACACAGTACACGTCACACACATGATATGACACAGTACACGTCACACACATTATATGACACCGAACCCGTCACACACATGATATGACACAGAACGCGTCACACACATGATATGACACAGTACACGTCACACACATTATATGACACAGAATGCGTCACACACATTATATGACACAGAACGCGTCACACACATTATATGACACCGAACGCGTTACACACATGATATGACACAGCAGACGTCACACACATTATATGACACAGAACGCGTCACACACATGATATGACACCGAACGCGTCACACACATGATATGACACAGTACACGTCACACACATTATATGACACAGAACGCGTCACACACATTATATGACACAGAACGCGTCACACACATGATATGACACCGAACGCGTCACACACATGATTTGACACAGAAAGCGTCACACACATGATATGACACAGTACACGTCACACACATTATATGACACAGAACGCGTCACACACATTATATGACACAGAACGCGTCACACACATGATATGACACAGTACACGTCACACACATTATATGACACAGAACGCGTCACACACATGATATGACACCGAACCCGTCACACACATGATATGACACCGAACGCGTCACACACATGATATGACACAGTACACGTCACACACATTATATGACACAGAATGCGTCACACACATTATATGACACAGAACGCGTCACACACATTATATGACACCGAACGCGTTACACACATGATATGACACAGTAGACGTCACACACATTATATGACACAGAACGCGTCACACACATGATATGACACCGAACGCGTCACACACATGATATGACACAGTACACGTCACACACATTATATGACACAGAACGCGTCACACACATTATATGACACAGAACGCGTCACACACATGATATGACACCGAACGCGTCACACACATGATATGACACCGAACGCGTCACACACATGATATGACACAGTACACGTCACACACATTATATGACACAGAACGCGTCACACACATTATATGACACAGAACGCGTCACACACATGATATGACAGTACGTCACACACATTATATGACACAGAACGCGTCACACACATTATATGACACAGAACGCGTCACACACATGATATGACACCGAACGCGTCACACACATGATATGACACCGAACGCGTCACACACATGATATGACACAGTACACGTCACACACATTATATGACACAGAACGCGTCACACACATTATATGACACAGAACGCGTCACACACATGATATGACACAGTACACGTCACACACATGATATGACACCGAACGCGTCACACACATGATATGACACCGAACGCGTCACACACATGATATGACACAGTACACGTCACACACATTATATGACACAGAACGCGTCACACACATTATATGACACAGAACGCGTCACACACATTATATGACACAGAACGCGTCACACACATGATATGACACAGAACGCGTCACACACATGATATGACACAGTACACGTCACACACATGATATGACACCAAACGCGTCACACACATGATATGACACAGTACACATCACACACATGATATGACACAGAACGCGTCACACGATATGGCACGGTACACATCACACACATATGACACAGTACACGTCACACACATGATATGTACTAGACTTGCACATATGATTGCCATGCGGACAATTAACATGTGCGTTTTTCAGCTGCCGTGAGGTTTTTGCCATTTCATGTCGCTGTAGGTATGGAGATCTGCAAGAGCACGCCTACTACATATACATGCCTGCCGCATGTCTGCATTTACTGCATGTCACTGCCTAGTGCATGTAACATATGACAAGCGCATGCTAACTGCATAGAAAGGATAAGGCTAGGCATGCGGTATAAGTTCAATTTGTCCGGGTCATGCTTAGCACATGACAATGGTATGTTAGTATACATGCTAATGCGATAAGTGCATGCAGCACTGAGCATGTAGAATGTTCCATGTACATATGTGTGGGGTGCATGCCTGACGCAGTGTCTCCCTCACCAGAACGCATCCTGGGGTAAGCAGTACTCCCACGCCCTCTTCAAGGCCATGAGCCACATGCTGTGCATCGGCTACGGGCAGCAGGCGCCAGAAGGCATGACAGACGTGTGGCTTACCATGCTAAGCATGATCGTAGGGGCCACGTGTTACGCCATGTTCATCGGCCATGCCACAGCCCTCATCCAGTCTCTGGACTCCTCTCGCCGCCAGTACCAGGAGAAGGTGAGCAGAGTGTAGACCACAGAAGAGGTGGAGAGAAGTGAGGAGAGTACTTACTGTACATGTCCTCTGTGTACCCACAGTATAAACAGGTGGAGCAGTACATGTCCTTCCACAAACTGCCCCCAGACACGCGACAGAGAATCCATGAGTACTACGAGCATCGCTACCAGGGAAAAATGTTCGATGAGGAAAACATTTTAGGAGAACTTAGTGAGCCACTTAAAGAAGTAAGTAATTTCCTCGTGTTAGCCACTACTCAACGTTTCCCCCGTCACCATCCCTGTAGTGTGATTACCGGAGGTGTGATTCCTCCATTATTACCGTCACCATCCCTGTAGTGTGATTACCGGAGGTGTGATTCCTCCATTATTACCATCACCATCCCTGTAGTGTGATTACCGGAGGTGTGATTCCTCCATTATTACCGTCACCATCCCTGTAGTGTGATTACCGGAGGTGTGATTCCTCCATTATTACCGTCACCATCCCTGTAGTGTGATTACCGGAGGTGTGATTCCTCCATTATTACCGTCACCATCCCTGTAGTGTGATTACCGGAGGTGTGATTCCTCCATTATTACCGTCACCATCCCCGTAGTGTGATTCCTCCATTATTACCGTCACCATCCCTGTAGTGTGATTACCGGAGGTGTGATTCCTCCATTATTACCGTCACCATCCCTGTAGTGTGATTACCGGAGGTGTGATTCCTCCATTATTACCGTCACCATCCCTGTAGTGTGATTACCGGAGGTGTGATTCCTCCATTATTACCGTCACCATCCCCGTAGTGTGATTCCTCCATTATTACCGTCACCATCCCTGTAGTGTGATTACCGGAGGTGTGATTCCTCCATTATTACCGTCACCATCCCTGTAGTGTGATTACCGGAGGTGTGATTCCTCCATTATTACCGTCACCATCCCTGTAGTGTGATTACCGGAAGGTGTGATTCCTCCATTATTACCGTCACCATCCCTGTAGTGTGATTACCGGAAGGTGTGATTCCTCCATTATTACCGTCACCATCCCTGTAGTGTGATTACCGGAAGGTGTGATTCCTTCATTATTACCGTCACCATCACTGTAGTGTGATTACCGGAGGTGTGATTCCTCCATTATTACCGTCACCATCCATGTAGTGTGATTACCGGAGGTGTGATTCCTCCATTATTACCGTCACCATCCCCGTAGTGTGATTCCTCCATTATTACCGTCACCATCCATGTAGTGTGATTACCGGAG
The DNA here is from genome assembly GCF_028390025.1 of Pseudophryne corroboree. Classification (NCBI taxonomy): domain Eukaryota; kingdom Metazoa; phylum Chordata; class Amphibia; order Anura; family Myobatrachidae; genus Pseudophryne; species Pseudophryne corroboree. The sequence continues at coordinate 578,180 of NC_086455.1, read as the reverse complement.
GTGTGATTCCTCCATTATTACCGTCACCATCCATGTAGTGTGATTACCGGAGGTGTGATTCCTCCATTATTACTGTCACCATCCCCGTAGTGTGATTCCTCCATTATTACCGTCACCATCCATGTAGTGTGATTACTGGAGGTGTTATTCCTCCATTACTACCCCTGTCACCATCCCCATAGTGTGATTACCCCCTATTTCCTTACCAGATGTGTGATTCCTCAACAATTACCCCTGTCACTATCCCTGTAGTGTGATTACCTCCAATTACCTTACTGGAGGGGTGATTCCTCCGTTATTACCCCCGTCACCATCCCTGTAGTGTGATTACCTCCATGATTACCTTACCGGAGGTGTGATTCCTCGATAATTACCCCTGTCCCCATCCCTGTAGTGTGATTACCTCCAATTACCTTACCGGAGGTGTGATTCCTCCATTATTACCCCTGTCACCATCCCTGTAGTGTGATTACCTCCATGATTACCTTACCGGAGGTGTGATTTCTCGATAATTACCCCTGTCACCATCCCTGTAGTGTGATTACCTCCAATTACCTTACCGGAGGTGTGATTCCTCCATTATTACCCCTGTCACCATCCCTGTAGTGTGATTACCTCCATGATTACCTTACTGGAGGTGTGATTCCTCCATAATTACCCCTGCCACCATCCCTGTAGTGTGATTACCTCCAATTACCTTACCGGAGGTGTGATTCCTCCGTTATTACCCCTGTCACCATCCCTGTAGTGTGATCACCTCCATGATTACCTTACCGGAGGTGTGATTCCTCCATAATTACCCCTGTCACCATACCTGTAGTGTGACTCCCCCATTATTACCCCCTATTACCTTACCAGATGTGTGATTCCTCCATTATAACCCATCACTATCCCTGTAGTGTGATTCCTCCATTATTACCCCGTCACCATCCCTGTAGTGTGATTACCTCCAATTACCTTACCAGAGGTGTGATTCTTCCATAATTACCCCTGTCACCATCCTGTAGTGTGATTAGCTGAGGTGTGATTCCTCCATAATTACCCGTCACCATCCCTGTAGTGTGATTCCTCCATTATTACCTTACCATATGTGTGATTCCTCCATTATTACCCCGTCACCATCCCTGTAGTGTGATTACCTCCAATTACCTTACCAGAGGTGTGATTCCTCCATAATTACCCGTCACCATCCCTGTAGTGTGACTCCCCCATTATTACCCCCTATTACCTTACCATATGTGTGATTCCTCCATTATAACCCCTATCACCATCCCTGTAGTGTGATTACCTCCAATTACCTTACCAGAGGTGTGATTCCTCCATAATTACCAGTAACCATCCCTGTAGTGTGACTCCCCCATTATTACCCCCTATTACCTTACCATATGTGTGATTCCTCCATTATAACCCCTATCACCATCCCTGTAATGTGATTACCTCCAATTACCTTACCGGAGGTGTGATTCCTCCATTATAGCCCCTATCACCATCCCTGTAATGTGATTACCTCCAATTACCTTACCGGAGGTGTGATTCCTCGATGATTACCACTGTCACCATCCCTGTAGTATGACTCCCCTATTATTACCACCTATTACCTTACCGGGTGTGTGATTCCTCCATTATTACCCCTGTTACCTTCCCTGTAGTGTGATTCCTCCATGATTATCTCCAATTACCTTACTGGATTGTGTGATTCCTTCATTATTAGCTCGGTCACCATCGCTGTAGTGTAATTACCTCCAATTACCTTACTGCATGTGTGATTCCTCCATTATTACCACTGTCCCCATCCCTGTAGTGTGATTCCTCCATGATTACCTCTAATTACCTTTCTGGATGTGTGATTCCTCCATTATTAGCCCTGTCACCATCCCTGTAGTGTGATTCCTCCAATTACCTTACCACATGCGTGATTCCTCTATTATTACCCCTGTCACCATCCTTTACGGAGATTCCTCCATGATTACTTCCAATTACCTTACCGGATGTGTGATTCCATCATTATTACACACCATCTGTATGTGTGATTCCTCCATTATTACCCCCAGTAACCTTCCCAAATGTGTGATTCATCCATTATTACACACCTTCCCAGATGTGTGATTCAGTCATTATTGCACACCTTTTTGTACGTGTGTTTCCTCCATTATTACCCCCAGTAACCTTCCTAGATGTGTGATTCCTCAATTACACACCTTCCGAAACGTGTGATTCTTCCATTATTACACACCTTCCCGTATGTGGGATTCCTAGATTATTATACACCTTCCCATATGTGTGATTCCGCCATTATTTCTCCCTGTAACCTTCCCGTATGTGTGATTCCTAAATTATTACACACCTTCATAGATGTGTAATTCCTCCATTATTAGACACCTTCCCATATGTGAGATTCTTCTATTATTTTACCCTGGAACCTTCCCGGATGTGTGGTTCCTCTATTTTATACACCTTCCCAGATGTATGATTCCTTCATTATTTCAAAACTTCCTGTAGGTGTGTTTTCTCCATTATTACTCACCTCCCGGGATGTGTGATTCCTCCATTATTTCCCCCTGTAACCTTCCTATATGTGTGATTCCTCCATTATTACACACCTTCCCAGATGTGTAATTCCTCCATTACACACCTTCCCGGATCTGTGATTCCTCTGTTATTGTCTCCCAACACCTTCCTGGATGTGTGATTCCTCCATTGTTACCCTCTGTAAACTTTCTGGATGTGTGCTTCCTCCATATTACCCTCCGTAAGCTTTCTGGATGTGTGATTCCTCCATTATTATACACCTTGCCAGATGTGTGATTCCTCTATTATTACACACCTTCGTGGATCTGTGATTCCTCCATTATTGTCTGCCATCACCTTCCTGGATGTGTGATTCCTCCATTATTGTCTCCCGTCACCTTTCTGGATGTGTGATTCCTCCATTATTACCCTCTGTAACCTTCCTGGATGTGTGATTCCTCCATTAGTGTCTGCCGTCACCTTCCTGGATGTGTGATTCCTCCATTATTATCCTCTGTAACCTTCCTTGTTGTGTGATTCCTCCATATTGTCGCCCGTCACCTTCCAGGATGTGCGATTCTCCCATTATTACCCTCTGTAACCTTCCTGGATGTGATATTCCTCCATTATTGTCTGCCATCACCTTCCTGGATGTGTGATTCCTCCATTATTGTCTCCCGTCACCTTCCAGGATGTGTGATTCCTCCATTATTACCCTCTGTAACCTTCCTGAATGTGTGATTCCTCCATTATTGTCTGACGTCACCTTCCTGGATGTGTGATTTCTCCATTATTATCCTCTGTAATCTTCCTGGATGTGTGATTCCTCCATTATTACCCTCTGTAACCTTCCTGGATGTGTGATTCCTCCATTATTACCCTCTGTAACCTTCCTGGATGTGTGATTCCTCCATTATTGTCTCCCGTCACCTTCCCGGATGTGTGCATCTTCCATTATTATTTATGTACGTCCTCTGAAGTTTTATTCCACTTTGAAATATCACCCTAACACTTTCCTGATGGGTGATTCCTCAACACTCATCATATCACCTTCCCAATAACCATTTTCTTTTCTTATCTAAGGAAATTGTTAACTTTAATTGCCGGAACCTCGTCGCCAATATGCCACTTTTTGCCAATGCCGACCCCAACTTTGTGACTGCCATGTTGACCAAGCTTCGCTTTGAGGTCTTCCAGCCAGCTGATTACATCATTCGGGAAGGCACTGTGGGTAAAAAGATGTATTTCATCCAGCATGGGGTAGTAAGCATCCTGACTCGGGGCAGCAAGGAGACTAAGCTTTCCGATGGGTCATACTTTGGAGGTGAGTGACCAATATGTTTCTGTCTGGGAAAGGACTACTGAGGTTCACTGTGTTCTTAATGGTGTAATTATTCCTCCTAAGAAATGAGTGCTTGGACGAGTCCAGCAATACTGGTGATGGGGCATCTCCTATCATGTCCCTCTTCAGGAGGCAGGGAGAAGCGTTTGTGGTGGGGATAGGAGGCATGAGCTTCTCATCGTGCTCTATAGCCCCTTGGTTGAGTCTCAGTAGGTCTGTGCGATTACAGCATCTGACATACATTTACGTTCTGTAGAGATCTGCCTGCTGACCCGTGGGCGCCGGACGGCCAGCGTACGCGCCGACACCTACTGCCGCCTCTACTCTCTGTCCGTGGACAACTTTAATGAGGTCCTGGAGGAATATCCAATGATGCGTCGGGCGTTTGAGTCTGTGGCCATGGACCGACTAGACAGGATTGGTGGGTACAGAGAAACAGATGGGTTCTAGTTAATGATCCGCACACACAGCGACACGTAACATGCACACACGTGTGTGTATAACATGTGCATGTACAGATATAGTTCCCAGCAGTAATGTGTGGTAAGGTAAATGGCTGAGAAAGCACTGGCTAGCACCAGAGCCAGAGTTACACACAATATATGAGCCCGACGGTTCATGTGAGCATTATACACAGGTGCAGCGGTATACACACGTGGGCGTTATACATAGGTGCAGCGGTATACACACGTGGGCGTTATACACAGGTGCAGCGGTATACACACGTGGGCGTTATACACAGGTGCAGCGGTATACACACGTGGGTGTTATACACAGGTGCAGCGGTATACACACACGTAGGCGTTATACACAGGTGCAGCGATATACACACACGTAGGCGTTATACACAGGTGCAGCGATATATACATGTGGGCATTATACAGAGGTACAGTGGTATATACGTGTGAGCATTATACACAGGTGCAGCGGTAAATACATGTGGGCATTATACACAGGTGTAGCGGTATATACATGTGGGCATTATAGACAGGTGCAGCGGTATATACATGTGGGCATTATACACAGGTGCAGCGGTATATACATGTGGGCATTATACACAGGTGCAGCGGTATATACATGTGGGCATTATACACAGGTGCAGCAGTATATACATGTGGTCATTATACACAGGGGCAGAGGTATATACATGTGGGCATTATACACAGGTGCAGCGGTATATACATGTGGACATTATACACAGGTGCAGTAGTATATATTGCCACAGGTGTCCTTTCTAATCATCGTCTACATTTTGTGCGGAGCTGTGCCCCTCGGTCAGCTTCATCTTCTAGAACCGTTCCTTACAACACTGTCCCCTCATCCTCTTCCTTCTATTTGTCATCAGTGCCTCTCCTTTCCACCTTAGTCTTCCATGTACGTATGTCTCTATATATCATTTATCACAAGACTCTTGCATCCCCTATTTTCCATATTCTGCCCCCAGCTTTTATATCACTCACCTCTTTAGTCTCCTCTTTTCTATATCAGCCACCACTTCGTTCCCCACATTTCCTAGATGACTCCCATTTTCTCCATCGTCCATTGTTTGTGCCTGGATATGCTACCAGTGTACACCTGTCAGAGCTTTGTTACCTCCTGTGTCACATCATTCTTTTGTATCTTCATGACTTCTTGTTGCCTGTTTCCCTCATCTCTATATAATCCATCTCTTCTCAATGTGCCACCAGTTGTCTGACACCCTCCATGTCTTCCTCTTTGTCAAGCTTCTGTACCTTGTATCTGTCATCTCCTGGCATCACCTTCCTTTCCTTGTGTCCGTCTCCCCTCAGGTAAGAAGAACTCCATCCTTCTGCGCAAGCGTGCAGAGAACAGCAGTGGCTCGGTGAATAATGAGATTATTCAGCAGATCGTGAAGCACGACCAAGACATGGCACATAACATCCAGGATCTCCAGGCACTGGGTACAATGAGGGATCCTGGCCACAATAAGACTTTTATCTGGGAACCCTTGGTTCATGCCCCCCTACAAACTGCTGCAGCCACCACAAATGTGGCCATTGCACTCACCCACCAGCAGAACCTCCAGGCACATGTATTCCTACCACCGTTCTCCTTACCAGAGACCGCTTATGCCAGTCGCCAGGCAAGAAGGTCCCAGCCCAATGTTGGTGGGTCCCGGCCCTCTTCTGGCAGCTCTCCATCGGGTGCCCAGTCTCACATGCAGACTCCAGTGGGCATCCCTCCCACATCTCCTCGTGGCGTCCAAAAGCCGGGAGTTGCTGTACCAGTTTCACAGCTGTGCCAAATACAGCGAGTGGACCACCCTGCCTTGGCAAAATCACTTATGACTTCTCAAGTGCAACTGTCCCGATCTCGGGGAACCTCTGCATCAACCTCCGTCTTGCAGCAATCAGCAGGACCTACAAGCTCTCAAGCAGTGTTGGGGCAACTTTCGGGGAGGACTTTGCACTATAGCCTGTCCAGAGCTACTGGGTCTCATATCTCTCTTCTCATGCAGCAAGCTGCCGGATCCCCTCAGTATCTAGTCAAACACAGGAGCATACAAGGACTTCCTATTGGGAGACTATCACAGGATGTACGAGTCCTTTCTGCCTCTCAGCCTTCACTGCCCAACAAAGCAGCCCAACAGCAGGACAGTGCAGCATCTCTCCATTCTGCAGACTCCCAGGGGGCCGCTAGTCACAAGTCCTCTCCTTCTGTATCCATAGTGATGGTTAAACCAGCTCTGTCCTCTACTTCTTCTCATGCACAGCAGGTGCCTTCAGGGTCTCTTGTCTTGTCTGGATCTTCAGTTAGTTGCTCAGCTACTCCCCAGTCTCCTGTTTCAACGCCTCGACAGCCAGCACCATCACGCAAGGGATCAGTAGCTTTCAGCCCTGAGGTGGACATTAGCAAACCCAAGCTCTCATCAAATATGTGAAGAGCGGCCAAAGACATTGATGCCTCGCCCAACAGAGAACCCAACCACCTTCTAATTCATGCCAGGACCAAACACGAGAAGAAAGTACAGCCAAATCCCAGATGAACAACACTGCAATGGTCCAGTCCTATCATTCTATCTATACATGCCCTGAGCCAAGTCACAGCTCAACGTGTGACCTTAGCATGTCCAGTAATGTACCAGCATCTTACATACCCTGACCCAGACAGAAGACCAACATATGGCTCAAGCATGTCTCCTGAGTCAGCAACACCCACCGTAACTAAGGGACAACAAGATGTCAGAGAAGCTTGAGAGTAATTATGCCTTACACAACACTATCAATTAATTTATAATCAATAAATAAAGCACTTTACATGTAAGTCTTTGGACAGTCTTTTGGTGGAGGGATTACAATAACGTATGAAGAAAAGTCCTCAGGGCTTGTCCAGGCAACCAATGTAGAATTTGGCCACCCATAACTGAGGACCAATGTCATGGAGGAAGTGGCTCATGGAAGCTACCTGTGAGGTGTGTACTGGGTTTCCAACACCCCCCTCATGTCTATATGTCTAGTTCTATTGCAGTAATAATGTCTCTGAGAGGTTGTGTGCCAAGAAAGATGCCCGTGTCCAGCAGAACAAACGAGATGGAGTAAATGTAAACTCCTTGACCACATGCCACCCCTGTATGTTACATTAAGAGCTAGGATCCCTATGCTCCTGCACCTTGCCTCAATATTACAGTAATCACCAATTCTCCTGTGTATCCCCAGACTCTTAGCCTGTGCCCCAACATGTGCCATTTTCAGGTCTGGGATCCTCTATCTGCCCCCATCACTGAGATTTGCTCCAACTTGTACTAATGCATACATTTTGCACTTCTCTCACCCATAGCTAGAGCTCATCGCCACAGTTAGACCCTTCCCCTGCAGTTAGAACTCTCTCCCACAGCTAGACCTCTTCCCCAACCGCTAGACCTCTCCCCCCACATCTAGAGCTCTGCTCCACCATACCCAATGTTCTACCAAACTCAGATGGTTCCGGTATGAATGGTCGACCATGTTATGGTCGACAGTCATTAGGTCGACCACTATTGGTCGGCATTTACATGGTCGACATGGACACATGGTCGACACATGAAAAGGTCGACATGATTTTTTTTACTTCTTTTGGTGTCGTTTTTTGCGTAAAGTGACTGGGAACCCCAATTAGTGCACCGTGTCCCCTCGCATGGCTTCGGGCATGGTGCCTTCGCTTCGCTCGGCACAGATTACAGTTCCAATCATAGTCCACGTGGATCGTAAAGTATGGAAAAGTTCCCCAAAAGAAAAAAAAGTTCAAAAACTCATGTCAACCTTTTCATGTGTCGACCTTTCATGTGTCCATGTCGACCAGGTCAATGTCGACCAATAGTGGTCGACTTAATGACGGTCGACCATGTGAACGGATACCACTCAGATTTATTATTCATAGCTAAGACTTCTAGTCCACTGGTGCCAATCATAGTCCTCAAAGCACCCCAACAGTCTATGTTTTAGGGATATCCCTGTTTGTGCACAAAGGGTATAAGCAAATTGACTGAGGTACTAAATTAAGTCACCTGTGCCAAAACACGGACCGCCTTAAAACTTGGACTGTAGGGAGGCCTTGAGGACAGCGTTTGAGAACCACTGTTCTAGTCATTACTTAGAGCTCTGATCTTCCGTACCCAATGTTCTAACTCACACTATGATCTAACATTCATAGATAGACCTAGCCTCCATATACTTAGAGCTCTTCTTCCTTAAACTTAATGAAATATCACATAGTAAGATCTCTAGATCATAGCTAATGCTCTCCTCCTCCATTCTATACAATATTTTACCACATTGAAATATATCTAAATTATATTATGAGATATCCACCATTTCTACAGCCCTGTATCACCATTCCAAATGTTCTACCACATGGCAAGCTCTCCTCTATACATAGCGTATTCCTCCATAGTTTCAGCAATATCAGAATACCTAGCTCCATACCTCGTACAAAGAGCTCTCCGCCAACTTACTGCTTCTCCACTGCACCTACCGCTCTCCGTCAACCTACTGCTTTCCACTAGAGCTACCTCTCTTCACAAACCTACTACTCTCCACCATACCTATTGCTCTCCACCGCAGCTACCGCTCTCCGCCATACCTACCGCTCTCCACTGCAGCTACCTCTCTTCGCCATGCCTAGTGCTCTCCGCCAACCTACTGCTCTCCACCAGCCTACCTCTCTTCGCCAAGCTACTGCTCTTCACCATACCTATTGCTGTCACCGAAGCTACCACTCTCTGCCATACCTACTGCTCTCCACCGCAGCTACCTCTCTTCGCAAAGCTACTGCTCTCCACCATACCTATTGCTGTCTACAGCAGCTACCACTCTCCGCCATACCTACTGCTCTCCACCACAGCTACCTCTCTCCACCAAGCTACTGCTCTCCACCATACCTATTGCTGTCACCGAAGCTACCACTCTCCACCATACCTACTGCTCTCCACCACAGCTACCACTCTCCGCCATACCTACTGCTCTCCACCGCAACTACCTCTCTTCGCCAACCTACTGCTCTCCACCATACCTACTGCTCTCCACCATACCTACTGCTCTCCACCACAGCTACCTCTCTCCGCCATACCACAGACATACCAAATACCAGTCTCCTTCAACATTACACTCTAATACCTACTTTTATCTCTGCAGTATACACAGAGGTCACCTCCACATCTAATCCTACCTAGAGAGCTCTACCCCATGTTTAATGTGTGTGCTCATGTTATCTACGTAACCCAACCCTATTTCTAATGCCAGTTCCTAAATAAAAGTCCTCAACCTCAGTATCCAGCCTATTCCAATAAACTTTACAGAGCATGAACAGAATAAATAGAATGATCACCCAAAAGTTAACTTCCAAATGGCCTGGAGCACAAGTGTTTGTGCTTAACTCAACTGCTCCCCCTGGTGTCCTAACCACTTACGAAAGCCCCATGCTGTACCGGAATATCTATTCCATGCTTAAATAACTAGAGGTCCACTTTAAATCCTGTGCTCATCCCCAGAGCTTATACACTGTGCCTTCACCTTAGTCCTTTGTTCTTTGTTCTTTTCCATATACCCCTCTGAGGAATCCACCCCACCCATGTTCTCCTTGCCTCACGTGATACTGGAACACGACGGACGGATTTATTCCTTGGGGATGGTCGGCGTGGAACATACTTACAATGCTATGCATTCTTACCCTTGCAGATATCTCCCTCTCTGGTGCCACAAGGCAATAGAAGACATGAACATTCAGTGCTCCCATCTGACCTACCTTCACTTTGCAAAGCGACATCTTAAGTGATAGACAAGGAGAGATTACACTCACTTCTCTGTGCAGTATACGGCCATGCTTTGCACTCTGTTCGTTAAAACAGGCAGCTGAATCCCAGCACGAAAATGCAGACCCCCATCATGTTAAAACAGGAGACCTCTGGGGCCCTTGTCGACATGTAACCCAACGACAGAAATCAGATGATTTCAGGGAGCAAACAGCCTGTGACCCAAATTTGAGATGACAAGCTGCGGATAAGATCATCGCCGGCCTGACCATGGCCCTGCTAATTCTCCTTATAAAAGTACATGCCCCTTACACATGGAGGCCACGTTTCTACATGCACCCATGTAGATCATTTCATTGGTAAAGGGAGACTTGTTGTGTGAGAAACAAAGGTGGTCATGTATTAAATGTATTTGACAAAAATCACTAGGAAAACATTAATTCTTACTCTCAGTCCCACCTCATAACTGACTTACATTGTGCATGTACCATAGGAAACACCCTTAGCCTAGCACTTTCTGGGCAAGAAGAGGCTCACACTGGGTTGCAACAGGTCCAGCTATCAACTACAATACATAGTTAACACGATTCAGCCCAACCGCACACACCACCGCTGCAGAGGAAATGGTCATTGTAGGAGACCTCATGTAAAGAATAAAACCATATTATATCTCATCAGGAATAAGACATCTTATTACTGGAACAGGTATTTGGGTAATATACAGATGGAAGTTGGCTTAAAGTGTGTGAGAGGAGTGTTTTCTATAGATACACTAGAAGTGGAAACAGAGGAAACATCTCACTGGTGGGAGAAATGTGATGTAGTATCATGATGGAGGAGGAGGAACCACCTTATTTCAGGGAAGGACACAGTGTGTTCTACAAATGGCAACTGAGGTAGTAACCGAGGAAACATCTTGTCCCTGGGAGAGAGGGGAGGTGGCATCAGAATGGAAGGTCAGGAAGAGGCATCTTATTTCTGGGCAGGAGCTGGTGTGTTCTACAACTGGCAGCTGAGGAGACATCTTGCCCCTGGGAGAGAGGAGAGGTGGCATCAGGATGAAAGGAAAGAAGACGCATCTTATTTCTGGGCAGGAGGTGATGTGTTCTACAAATGGCAGGTGAGGTAGTAGCTAAGGAGACATCTTGTCCCTGGGAGAGAGGTGAGGTGGCATCAGGATGGAAGGTCAGGAAAAGGCATCTTATTTTTGGGCTGGAGGTGGTATTTTCTAAAGGAGGAAGCTGAGGAAACATCTTTATCCCTGGGAAGCAGATGAGGTGATATCAGGTTGGGAGGGGTGGAAAATCTTATTTCTGGGCAGGAGGTGCTATGTTCTACAGATGGAAACTGAGGATACATTTTTGTTTTGTTTTTGGTACTGTACATAGAAAGGTCTGTTTAAAATATTCTGTAAATAAAAATGTCTAAAGACAATTGCCACCTCTGTCTTTCTTATCACCACATGACGACTGTCAAGTCCTACAAATGATAAGTACATTTCCAGCTCTTACTGCCTAGGTGTGCTATAGGAGTTACCCCTCATTACAGCACACACAGAACCACGTTTATCCGTATGAACACGCTGCCGTCACACCTCTGATAATATAAAGGCAGTAGAAAATCTAACATACAAATTCATTTATCATTAGGCTCTGATGTTGCCCAACCCGACCTAAGCCTCCCCCTCCCCCATTTGTTTGTATTATAAAATACAAACACTAAGGGGCAAATCCAATTAGGTGCACGATTCTTACGGTAAAAATGACTGTTTTCCATTAACACTAGAACGTGCGCTCCCAATACACTCACTATCCAACTGAAACCAAACCTGGTAGCAGTTATTTTTATTGCAAAATCTTGCAGGAAAACCAATTATAAAAAATAAAAAGTACCAAAAAATATATTATATATAGTAATTATAATTTTAATTTACTGTCCAAAAGGACAAAATGAGAAAATAATTAAGTACACGGATCATTAAAAATACTATGTGGCCAATGTGTGCAAAAAAAAATTTCTTGCAAAAGTAACAGATAAGTCAACTTTACTTGCAAAATTTTGGTGTCATTTGAGGCCACTATCATGTGTATTTAAAAAAAATAAAAAAAATTTATAATACACTGCTCAAAAAAATAAAGGGAACACTAAAATAACACATCCTAGATCAGAATGAATGAAATATTCTTATTGAATACTTTGTTCTTTACATGGTGGAATGTGCTGACAACAAAATCACACAAAAATTATCAAAGGAAATCAAATTTATTAACCCATGGAGGTCTGGATTTGGAGTCACCCTCAAAATTAAAGTGGAAAAACACACTACAGGCTGATTCAACTTTGATGTAATGTCAAACAAAAAATGTAAAACAAGTCAAAATGAGGCTCAGTAGTGTCTGTGGCCTCCACGTGTCTGTATGACCTCCCTACAATGCCTGGGCATGCTCCTGATGAGGTGGCGGATGGTCTCCTGAGGGCTCTCCTCCCAGACCTGGACTAAAGCATCCGCCAACTCCTGGACAGTCTGTGGACAACGTGGCATTGGTGGATGGAGCGAGACATGATGTCCCAGATGTGCTCAATTGGATTCAAGTCTGGGGAATGAGCGGGCCAGTCCATAGCATCAATGCCTTCGTCTTGCAGGAACTGCTGACATACTCCAGCCACATGAGGTCTAGAATTGTCTTGCATTAGGAGGAACCCAGGGCCAACCGCACCAGCATATGGTCTCACAAGGGGTCTGAGGATCTCATCTCGGTACCTAATGGCAGTCAGGCTACCTCTGGCGAGCACATGGAGGGCTGTGTGGCCCCCCAAAGAAATGCCACCCCACACCATTACTGACCCACTGCCAAACCGGTCATGCTGGAGGATGTTGCAGGCAGCAGAACGTTCTCCTTGGCGTCTCCAGACTCTGTCACATGTGCTCAGTGAGAACCTGCTTTCATCTGTGAAGAGCACAGGGCGCCAGTGGCGAATTTGCCAATCTTGGTGTTCTCTGGCAAATGCCAAACGTCCTGCACGGTGTTGGGCTGTAAGCACAACCCCCACCTGTGGGCGTCGGGCCCTCATACCACCCTCACTGAGTCTGTTTCCGATCGTTTGAGTAGACACATGCACATTTGTAGCTTGCTGGAGGTCATTTTGCAGGGATCTGGCAGTGCTCCTCCTGTTCCTCCTTGCACACAGGCAGAGGTTGCGGTCCTGCTGCCGGGTTGTTGTCCTCCTACGGCCTCTTCCACGTCTCCTGATGTACTATGCTGTCTCCTGGTAGCGCCTCCATGCTCTGGACACTACGCTGACAGACACAGCAAACCTTCTTGCCACAGCTCGCATTGATGTGCCATCCTGGATGAGCTGCACTACCTGAGCCACTTGTGTGGGTTGTAGGGAGGTCATACAGGCACGTGGAGGCCACACACACACTACTGAGCCTCATTTTGACTTGTTTTAAGGACATTACATCAAAGTTGGATCAGCCTGTAGTGTGTTTTTCCACTTTAATTTTGAGGGTGACTCCAAATCCAGACCTCCATGGGTTAATAAATTTGATTTCCATTGATTATTTGTGTGATTTTGTTGTTCGCACATTCAACTATGTAAAGAAAAAAGTATTTAATAAGAATATTTCATTCAGATCTAGGATGTGTTATTTTAGTGCTCCCTTTATTTTTTTTGAGCAGATTATATATATATATATATTTATTTTTTAATCTAAAAAAATGCTGTAAATACATTGGGATACATAAACCAAAAAGTTGATTTTGGATAATTTGAGGCCTTTTTGTTAATATAATTATGTAATTATTGGACTCCCTGATCTAATTGATAACTTCCTACTGTCGAATTAGTTAATATGAGCAGGGGGTGGGGGGTCACAAGGTCACAGGGGTTCTTTTAGCAAGTCCCGCCATTTTTTACAATATAGAGCTTCTCCACGACTTTACATTAATTGCTACTGAAATTCCCGCAGCGGATTTTCTCTCCGGCCATTGATTAGGAAAAGCCCAGCGGCTGCGCGAGAGACCCGCAATGTAAGCAGAGCAGCAGATGGGAACCTCAGGTGCGGCCACTTTATTACACGTAACATAAGTGCAGGACGTGATGGGACACAGGGCTGACGATACATGCAGCTAGGGGGCGCAGGTGCTCGCTGCACACCTGGATTAGGGTACATCAGCAGCATGCACATGTACTGTGATATGGAGATGATTGATGCGGACAGCTGCTGCTGTAGCAGATTACCCATAATCCCTGCTGCCGAGTGCTATACTCACAGCTGGCTCTAGCCGCAGTCCACTATAAAGAGAGATTACACAAGGTCACCCTGTCCCGAGTAAGGTAAATCGCACTCCGTGAGCGCTCATGTCTGCCAGTACATCCGCAATGCCGCCCGGTACATGACAGGCAGCCCCCGCCCTGGCACCGCAGGACATATGGTGCAGAGATATAAGCCACATCAGGCAGCAGCCATAAAGCAAGTTATTGGCCACTAATCTGCCCTCTGAGAAATCTCACTAAACCCACTATAATTCATCCAGCTGCTGCTGAGCCGTGAGGAAGGGGGCAGGGGGGGCGCTGACCCAGAACACAATCACATACAAGAGAATGATGTAAGAATGTTTATTGCAAGGTTACCCCGGAATATAACGCTATAGTTATGATTGTGAGGTTTCCCCGGATGGTACATGTGGAGTGCCAGGTGAGGGATTGGTCACGTTCCTCTAGGAGACTTTCACCACCTGCATGATATTGGTATAACCGGACCCAGGTCTCCATCCAGTCAAGATAATGACAATGTCATCCTTATGCAGAAATCCTCGGACCTTCCCTGCAAGACAGAGCAGATTATAGTGTAGAGGGGTCAGATGTACTTACACAGACCTCTATAGAAACAAGATCTCATCTGCTCAGCCTACTTCTGATAGACGCCCAGGAAGATACCTACACACCTGGCAGGACACACGCACACACACACACCCGGCAGGACACACACACACACACACACCTGGCAGGACACACACACACACACACACACCTGGCAGGACACACACACACACACACCTGGCAGGACACACACACACACACACACACACCTGGCAGGACACACACACCTGGCAGGACACACACCTGGCAGGACACACACACACACCTGGCAGGACACACACACACACACCTGGCAGGACACATACACACACCTGGCAGGACACATACACACACCTGGCAGGACACACACACACACACACCTGGCAGGACACACACACACACCTGGCAGGACACACACACACACACACACACACACACACACACACCTGGCAGGACACACACACACACACACACACACACACACACCTGGCAGGACACACACACACCTGGCAGGACACACACACACACACACACACACACCTGGCAGGACACACACACACACACACCTGGCAGGACACACACACACACACACACACACACACCTGGCAGGACACACACACACCTGGCAGGACACACACACACACCTGGCAGGACACACACACACACACACACACACACACCTGGCAGGACACACACACACACACACCTGGCAGGACACACACACACACACCTGGCAGGACACACACACACACACACACACACACACACACACACACACACACACACACCTGGCAGGACACACACACACACCTGGCAGGACACACACACACACCTGGCAGGACACACACACACACACACCTGGCAGGACACACACACACACACACACCTGGCAGGACACACACACACACACACACACACACACCTGGCAGGACACACACACACACACACACACCTGGCAGGACACACACACACACACACACACACACACACACACCTGGCAGGACACACCTGGCAGGACACACACACACACACACACACACACCTGGCAGGACACACACACACACACCTGGCAGGACACACACACACACACACACACACACACACACCTGGCAGGACACACACACACACACACACACACACACACACACACACACCTGGCAGGACACACACACACCTGGCAGGACACACACACACACACACCTGGCAGGACACACACACACACCTGGCAGGACACACACCTGGCAGGACACACACACACACCTGGCAGGACACACACACACCTGGCAGGACACACACACACACACACACACCTGGCAGGACACACACACACACACACACACACACACCTGGCAGGACACACACACACACACACACACACACACACACACACACACCTGGCAGGACACACACACACACACACACACACACACACCTGGCAGGACACACACACACACACACACACACACCTGGTAGGACACACACACACACACACACACACACACACACACACACCTGGCAGGACACACACACACACACACACACACCTGGCAGGACACACACACACACACCTGGCAGGACACACACACACACCTGGCAGGACACACACACACACACACACACACCTGGCAGGACACACACACACACACACACACACACACACACACACACCTGGCAGGACACACACACACACACACACACCTGGCAGGACACACACACACACACACACACACACACCTGGTAGGACACACACACACACACACACACACACACACACCTGGCAGGACACACACACACACACACACACACACCTGGCAGGACACACACACACACACCTGGCAGGACACACACACACACCTGGCAGGACACACACACACACACACACACACACCTGGCAGGACACACACACACACACACACACACACACACACACACACCTGGCAGGACACACACACACACACACACCTGGCAGGACACACACACACACACACACACACACACACCTGGCAGGACACACACACACACACACACCTGGCAGGACACACACACACACACACACACACACACACCTGGCAGGACACACACACACACACACACCTGGCAGGACACACACACACACACACACACACACACACACACACCTGGCAGGACACACACACACACACACACCTGGCAGGACACACCTGGCAGGACACACACACACACACACACACACACACACCTGGCAGGACACACACACACACCTGGCAGGACACACACACACACACACACACCTGGCAGGACACACACACACACACCTGGCAGGACACACACACACACACCTGGCAGGACACACACCTGGCAGGACACACACACACACACACACACACACACACACACACCTGGCAGGACACACACCTGGCAGGACACACACACACACACACACACACACACCTGGCAGGACACACACACACACACACACACACACACACACCTGGCAGGACACACACACACACACCTGGCAGGACACACACACACACACACACACACACACCTGGCAGGACACACACACACACCTGGCAGGACACACACACACACACACACCTGGCAGGACACACACACACACACACACACCTGGCAGGACACACACACTCCTGGCAGGACACACACACACACACACACACCTGGCAGGACACACACACACACCTGGCAGGACACACACACACACCTGGCAGGACACACACACACACACCTGGCAGGACACACACACACACACACACACACACACACACACCTGGCAGGACACACACACCTGGCAGGACACACACACCTGGCAGGACACACACACACACACACACACACACCTGGCAGGACACACACACACACACACCTGGCAGGACACACACACACACACACCTGGCAGGACACACACACACACACACACACACACACACACACACCTGGCAGGACACACACACACACCTGGCAGGACACACACACACACACCTGGCAGGACACACACACACACCTGGCAGGACACACACACACACACACACACACACACACACACACACACCTGGCAGGACACACACACACACACCTGGCAGGACACACACACACACACACACACCTGGCAGGACACACACACACACCTGGCAGGACACACACACACACACACACACACCTGGCAGGACACACACACACACACACCTGGCAGGACACACACACACACACACCTGGC